>NW_007074650.1:177240-250462 GCF_000164805.1 Carlito syrichta | reverse complement strand
GAACATCTATCATAATACTTATAAGAAAAGGATCAACAGTGGTGGGAATCTATGGGGGGGACAGGGAGGGCAAGGGTGGTGGGATTAACGGTAGTCAATATCTGTCTGGGGACGGGGCGACACCCCTTATCAACAAGGGTACCTGAATGATGCATATTTGTATACCTAACTCTTAACTGTACCCCACAATTTTAAAAATAAAAAACATTAAAAAAAAAAAAAGAAAAATTATTCTGTGGCTTTGGATGCAGTTTAAATACAAATAAATGATTTTAAAAGTGTTGTTAACATTTTTGCTAGCTTCTTTAGTGGTTAGAAAAGAATGGTTCCAGTCCTTTAAAGAAATCATTTGTGCCCATCACTATGTAGGTATAGGTGTGTGGACAACTGTCTAATTGGGTGATTTGGTGAGATCGACAAGGGAAAAGAAAAAATCAGGCTATAATTATAGTCTCTGAGAAAGAAACATAAATATCAACAATAAGACTGGAAATTGTTATAAATAATGATAAAAGTCGTGATAGCTAACAATAATGACTGAACTCTTTCTTATGTGCTTGGCTGTGTGCTAAAAGTTATTATTAGTGTCCCACTATACAGATGAAGAAATTGAGGTCTGAAATTGAACAAATGGCTGCCTAATCATTTTCTGTCTCAGAAGAGAATTAGTGCTGGATGCAGAAAGGCAGACAGACAGTTGGTAAACCCAGTCATAATAGGGTCTTGGGCTGAAAAAAAGGCAAGGGAGGGACCAAGATTGAAGAGCAAGAAGAATCTTGATATACAGAAGTCTTTGTGGTGTCAGTTAATATTAGGATATAACACTGCTGAAATTAATGCACAAAAAACTAACAGAGTAGCATCTGGCATAATCCTTGACAACATTTCCTTGTGAGTGTTATTTTCCACTTCAGAATCTCATTTGGATTTAAATTTCTGCCTACAGAAGGGCAGAACAAATCATACTAATTGTGTTGAAAATAAGTGTTATAAAACTACAGAAAAAAAGAAAATAAATGTTAAGTTCACTTCCTTCTAAAATTAGGTCATGCTGAGGCAGGCATGGTGGCCTGGTGCTTGTCATCCCAACTATCAGGGAGGCTGAAGCAGAAGACTATTTGAGCTGAGCAATCCAAAGCTGTAGTGCGTTTTGATCACACCTGTGACTAGTCACTATGCACCAGCCTGGCCAACATAGTGAGGTCCTGTCTCTAAAAAATTAAATTAAATTAAATTAAATCATCCTGAACACTGGGCATAAGCAAAAGAAATGACAAAACCAACATTAAAGAATACTTTAAAATGTAAGCCATTTCCTTCCCACCCATGCTATAGAAATACTTTATTTTTAAAATTTATTTTAGTTTTTTTTTGTGTGAACAGTCCCATTGTAGTATATTTATTTCTTAAAGCCAAAATCAATTTATTTGAAAACATTATAAATAAGAGAGAAACAAGGAGAAGGTGCCAATAACAAAACACAAACTTAAAAATGAAAAAAAACTACAGAGATAAGAAATATTTAAAAATTGGTAAAAAATAGTAAGAGTGATATATATTGCTGATTAAATGAATAAATTCTTGGGATGATGTAAAATTCCAAAACAGATGCAAGAAAAACTACTCATAAGTTTTAAATAAATTGAACTGGTAGTCAAATTCATTCTATTAAATTTTTTATTTTAAAAATTTATTTATTTTCTTTTTTGAGACAGGGTCTCCATCTGTCACCCAGGTTGGAGTACAGTGGTGCAATCATGGCTCACTGAAACCTTAAACTCCGAGGTTCAAGTGGTCCTCCTGCCTCCCAAGTACCTAGGACTATAGGCATGTGCCATCATGCCTGGTTAATTTTTAATAGTTTTTGTAGAGACAGAGTCTCACTGACCCAGGTAAAACTTTCTTTTTTTTTTTTTAAGAGATGGAGTCTTGGCCCAGCACAGTGGCTCAAGCCCGTAATTCCAGCACTTTGGGAGGCCAAGGTGAGTAGGTTGCCTGAGCCTGCAGGTTCGAGACCAGTCAGGGCAACTTGGCGAGACCTCATCTCTACAATAAATAAAAAATTAGCTGGGCATGGTAGCCTGCACCTGTAGTTCCAGCTAGTTGGAAGACTGAGGCAGAAGGATTGCCTGAGCCCAGCAGATTGACGCTGGGGTGGCCGTGAGTGTGCCACTGCACTCCAGCCTGGGTGATGGAGTGAGACTCCAACTCAAAAAAAAAAAAAAAAAGAAAAGAGAGATGGAGTTTTGCTATTGTTGACCAGTCTGATCTCAAGCTCCTAGGCTCCAGGGAGCCCTCTGCTTCAGCCTCCCAAGTAGCTGGGACTACAGGTACATGCTACCCTGCCCAGCTTAAGTGCTATGATGCTTTTACAGAATAGTTGACACTAATCTTATACATGGTCATTAAAAAAGTAGGAAAGAAATATAAAATCTGCCCAGCTCATTTCATTAGGTTAATGCAATCTTGACCTAAAACCAGGTAAGAATGTTTACTAAAAGAAGACAGTTCTAGGTTTACTTCATATGTCTATGAATGTTTACATTTTTTTGTTTTTTATTTTTATATTTTAACTTAATATTTTAAAGTTGACAAATTACAATCATTTACATCAATGGGATACAATGTAATGTCTTGATACACACACACACACACACACACACACACACACACACAAAATGTGGAATGGTTAAATCAAGCTGATTAGCAAAGTCATTCCTCTATAGAGGTACATCAAAAAGTGTATTCTTTAAAGAAAGCAAATAGTATCTAACTAGTAAGAACTTTCAGAAAATGAACAAGTAATAATTATTATTAGAATAAAGGATAACCTTAATAAAGCACTTAATGTGTGCTAAGCATTGTGCTAAGAACTTTACACAGGTTATCTTAATTATTCCTCAAAACAAGGTCCTATCAATGTGGAATTAAGACTTAAAGAAGTTAAGAAAGTAATGCCCAAGAACAACAACAACAAAAAACTAGTAACTAACAGAGCTGGAATTAAACGCAGGCAACTGAGATGAAAATATAATTAAATTCATATAACTCAACAAGTATTTAATTAATGCCTATTGTTTGCAAAACAGGGAGTTGAATTTTTCTTCTCCTTTTCACTTTAGTCACTATCAATGGGTATTTAATGATAGGGTTTTATCTTGTTTTGATTTTATCATTCAAGCTA
The DNA here is from genome assembly GCF_000164805.1 of Carlito syrichta. Classification (NCBI taxonomy): domain Eukaryota; kingdom Metazoa; phylum Chordata; class Mammalia; order Primates; family Tarsiidae; genus Carlito; species Carlito syrichta. Next base: position 247,278 of record NW_007074650.1, on the reverse strand, counting down.
ATTTTCCTGTTAAGCCATACCTGGCAGTTTAAGTCTCGCAGTTAAAGTTCTCTAAGGTACAACCTAGTATGGCCTTTTATATTGGCAGAGAACTGACAGCTTTATGAAAAATTGAAATGTCAGTGCTTCCTTAGGCTGTATGAAGTGAGCAAAAATGAATTCACCAGGTACCCCACTAGGTACAAAACATTGCATGCTTTGATTATTAGAATTCTAGGCCGGGCTCGGTGGCTCAGCCTGTAATCCCAGCACTTTGGGAGGCCGAGGTGAATGGATTGCCTGAGCTCGCGGGTTCGAGACCCGCCTGGGCAACTTGACCTCATCTCTACAACAAATCAAAAATTAGCTGGGCGTGGTAGCGCGCGCCTGTAGTTCCAGCTACTTGGAAGGCTGAGGCGGAAGGATCGCCGGAGCCCAGCAGGTCGAGGCTGCGGTGACCGGGAGTGGCCACTGCACTCCAGACTGCAGTGACAGAGTGAGACTCCAACTCAAAAAAAAAAAAAAGAATTCTAAATTTTAGCACTAGGTGACAGATTCTCACTTTGACCACACTGTAGTCAGGCTCCTATGGTCTCTTTTACGTCAGGGCTACCACAGCCTCAACCTGCTGGACTCAAGTGAGCCTTCAGTCTCAGTCTTCCAAGTAGCTGCAATACAGGCATACATCACCATGCCTGCTAATTTTTTTTTTATTGTAGATACGAGGTCTCACCAAGTTGTGCAGACTAGTCTTGAACTCCTGTGCTCAGGCAATCCTCTCACCTCCATCTCCCAAAGTGCTAGAATTACAGGTGTGAGCTACTGTGCCTGGCTAGGCTCTTTTATTAACGAGGCCCTGTCCTTGGGCGTGTCCTCAAGAGTCCAATTTTAGCAAGAGTCCTGCTAACTCAGTTTAGCCAGGATCCCCCATCCTTGATATCTGATCAAATTCCTCATTCCCCATCATCCCACCCAGGTGATGTCTGATCACTGGGCACCTGCTTATAGCAGAAACCCTTCTGAATGGGCTTAGGCAGAATCTCCCTTACCCTTGATGACAATTACTCTTGGTAATTTTCCATTCACTGACCCCTACCCGGCTCCTTGGCTATAAATTCCCACTTACCCATGCTGTATTTGGAATTGAGCCTAGTCTCTCTCCTAAGGGTACCCACACCTCTGTCTGACGTGGCTACAAAGCCAAGGGTTCCCATAACCCTCATTCGACATTCAATAATTTGCTAGAAGGGCTCAGAAAACTCAGGGAAACACATAACTTATGTGTACCAGTTTGTCAGAAAGGATACAAATGAATAGCTAGATGAAGAGGCACATAGGTCAAAGTCTGGAAGTGTCCTAGGCGCAGAAGCCCATCAAGTTGCAGTATGTAGCCCCTCCAAACACATGGCTGGGCTCCTGAACTTGGAAGGTCTCTGAATCCTGTTGCTTGGGTTTTTTGGACATTTCATTACACAGACATGATTTTTAAAAAATCAGACACAATCTATTATTTGAAAACAACAGAATTAAATTATAAAACAATAATAGAAAAATATCTGGGAAATCCTCAATATTTAGAAACTAAATAACCCATTTACAAATAGCCTATTGGTCGAAGAAGAAATCAAAAGGACAATAAACACTGGATTTAAATCGAAGGAAAACAAAAAACTTTATATCAAAATATAGTTGATGCAGTGATGAGAGTATAGAGCTTAATGTGCTTACAGGCATACCTTGAAGGTACTGGTAGGTTCAGCCCACTATAATAAGTCAAATGCCACCCACCATAAGTGAGCACAGACATGACTGGTTGCATCATTGGCTGCTGGTGATTAACTCAGTCTCCAGGTACCCTTTCATTTTCCTAAGTCACAGTGGTAAATGGGTGGGTGGGAAGGGTGGGTCCAGGTTGAAAGTTTCAACCCTCTGTGCCTTGGTCTTTCTGATTCCCTTCTTTCCTGAAGCTGTCTAGGGTTTCCCAACCATCAGTTGTTTCATTAGAGACACATCACTCTGGAGATTTTAGGAGTTTTAGGATTTTAGGAGCTGTGGGCCAGGAACTGGGGACACAGACCAAATATTTGTTTATTTTTTGTTACATCACAGCTCTCTCTCTCTCCCTCTCCCCCCCCCCCCATATATATATCTGTTAAACTAGACACAATTTTACCCCATGGAAACAATTTCTAAACTGGCCTTTCATAATTACAGCTTTTAACTTTGGATGAATAAATCTCTTTCCATTTTAGAATCTATTTGGGCAGTTTCTGTAAGAGAGTTAGTTGGGAATTGGGAGTACTTATTAGTAGAAGTAGGGATACTTGGAAATTGTTATAGTTGAGATTCCTAATAAAAATTCCAGGAAGTCTAAAGACTTGGGTGGGGCATAAATTAATTTGAGAAAATAGTATATTCCATCTTCAAAAAAGTTTAACCGCCAAAACATGACTTTCCTAGTATTTTATATATTCTCTGGTTCTCCAAAGCCAACACTTATTAAATAGATGAAAAATCTGCCTTTGTCCCTCAGGATTCTTCTGTGGATTTCTCAGTATGACAGATTTCCTACCATGTGTGCATAATTTACCATTTCCTTTCTCTGTCTAACAGTTAGAGCAATGGCTTCTCAACTCAAAACTCCATTAAATATGATCTATTCTATTCTATTCTTTTAAAATGTTACTGGCCAAGACCCACTTGCTTGAGTGAATAATGGATTTTACACCCTATCTGTAGGTCTCAGGCCTGTTTTAAAACAGTGGATTAGAATTATATACTGGGTTAGAATACCAACATGAAATAGAACTAGAGCCATTTGAAATTTTTGTCCTTATTTTTCATTGTACACAGAGAGGAGCACTTCCAATATTTCCAGTAATTGGTCTTATGTGATGATCTCTGGTATTGATACAGAAACCCACTAATGTCTGTCCAGACTGTCACAGCCCCTAGAGAAGGGCATAGCAAGGGTTCAAGTACTCCTGCACATTCCTGAGCACTTTACTGAGAGTTCTCTATCTCTCAGTAGTAGCTTCAGGGGGTCCTTGATTTCCCTACAGACTATGCCCAATCAACTTAAAGATGCAAATTCCATTTTCTTCCCTTTTCTGAGTGGTTATAAGTTTGAATAACATAGTATCAGTATAATCGTAAGCCTTGTGATTTGTATAGCTTTTGTATCAATGTAATCATAAGTTTTGTGATTTGTATAACTTTTGTGTAATGCATGATATCTTAGGCCTTTTAAACTCCCTTTACTCTAAGGCAAGCTTCTGCGGGACCCTGATGATAGAAGCTATGAGATACCTCTGATATCAGGCTCCAGGAAGTCTGGACTGAAAAATGTCACTGCCGATAAATGCGACTGAAACTCAAATTCTATACAATGCTCTGCTAGTCACATGGCTAACAACTCTGGACTTATAAAAGTGAACTGTAAAATCCCGGAGGGTGAACAGAACCATTTAAAAAAGACAAGTTTGGCTCTGCTCCCTGGATTCGAACTCAGAAATAATCTTCTTTCTACCAGTTCCCTGCCTCTTGATTTATTGGTATCAAGGGTGAGCAGTTGAGCGTTACTTGGACCGAAACGGTATGATTTTTCCTTTTGTCCCCAAATAGGAACTGAGGACAAAAGATATCAAATATCCCATATTCTACATACCCACAATTAGGAAATGTGTCCTCACCACAAACTTTCCTAGGGGGTTCAGGACTGGCCCTTCAACCACCTGAATCAGTAGAGGATGCAAGGGAGGCAGAAGAACACAGTCTCTCAGGAAAGTGGTGTTACTGATAGCAAGTCCTGCTACTCATTGTTTATGGGCTGAAATAAACATGAGATTCAGCAAAGGAAGGCCAGCAGATGGGGGAAATGCCCGGCTCGTGCTTCAAAGAAACCATTTCAAATTTCTTGGGCCAAGGGAAGGAGATTTTATAGGAAAAAGATGGAATGAGGGACAATCAGGAGTGGTGCAGGATACAGGGGCTACATGTCTTGCTTTGATTATCATCCAGAATTGCTGCCCACCTGGAGAGTCACCTGATAACCATCTCAATTGTGGTTAGGTTATAGATTAACCTCCAGGGCGGGGCTGTGATTTCTTGCCTTGGGGTCTCCAGGCACTGTGACTTTTGCACGATGAGGCTTCAAGTGGAGCTTGTTCTAAGATTTGCTTCTGGAATTTCTCAAGCAAAAATACAACTAGAGCAATGGTTATGTGTTTAATCATAATCATAGGATCATTGTGTAAGGGGACCTCAAAGAGGAAAAGAAAGAAAAAAGAAAAAAACTTAATATGTTCCTATAAGCTGCATTATGAAGTTAACAAACAACAAAAAAACAATTTTCAAGAGCTGGGATTCTCAGTTACAGTGGAACCTTGACTGGTTCATCAAAGATACACACTAGACAGAGACATAAGAAGGGCTGGAAGAAGAGTGACATTAAAGCTCTCCTTATTTCTCAAAGAACTAAAAATTGAACTACCATTTGTTCCAGCAATCCCACTACTACAGATCTACTCAAAGGAAGATAAATCAGTATATAAAAAAGATCCTTATACTTGTATGTTCATTGCAGCACTATTCACAATAGCAAAATCATGGAACCTACCTAGGTGCACACCAACAATTAAATGGATAAAGAAAATGTGGTATATATACACCATGGAATATTATGCAGCCATAAATAAGAATGAAATCATGTCCTTTGCAGCAACATGGATGGAACTGGAGATCATCATTCTAAGTGAACTGACTCAGAAAACCAAACACTGCATCTTCTCACTATATGTAGGAGCTAACTGTCCACAAAGATGGAAATAACAGATACTGGGGACACTGATAAGGGGGGAGGTGGGAAGGGGAAATAGGGTTCAGAAATTACCTATGGGGTACAATGTTCACCATCCGGAGAATGGGCCACCTGAGTTTCAATCCCCACCACTATACAATATGTCCATGTAACAAGCACGCACATGTCCTCCCTGAATCTAAAATAGAGATTAAAAAAAAAAAAAATCCAAAAAACCAAAACCAAAACCAAACCAAAAAACCCCCCCAAAACAAAAAAAAAAAAAAAAAAAAAAAAAAAAAAAAAAAATTCTCTTCCTTTTCTCCCAGGAAATTTGTGTAACATTTCCAGGGGAGAAGGGATCATAAGTAAATACTTTCTCCACTCTTAGGGACACTGGAGGGGTAGAGTTAGAAGCTTTATTTTTCCTGTTTGGAAGTTGTTTTTATTTTTCTAAAGTCAGAAAGGGTAAGGGTGGGGTCCAGAGGAACTAGAGCTAGACAGGTCCAGGACTTTAAGGGCTGGAGGAGGTGGGGTGACCTTCTACCGTGGAGCCCTTCTTGGCTGCCTCACAAGCTGGAGAGACCCAGGGCAGAGGCCCCTCAGAGACCAAGGTGGGAGATGATGGGACAGAGTACTCAACATGCAAGAAGAAACTCCCACACTTGCTTGTGATAGGGTCAAAATTTATTTATAGGTGAGTGTTCTCTTATCTTCACCTGCTTAGGTTCATTTCTTTTCTTCTCTTCTCTTTTCTTTTCTTTCCTTCCTTTCCTTTCCCTCTCTTCCTTCCTTCCTTCCTTCCTTCCTTCCTTCCTTCCTTCCTTCCTTCCTTCCTTCCTTCCTTTCTTTCACTTTCTTTTCCTTTTCTTTTTCTTTTTTGCAATCCAAGAACAATTCTATTTTGCTTTACTTGTTTTTTGATTGGGTCCTGGGATATTTTGTGATATAAAATCAGGAGAATGGATTGGGGGATAAATTTGCTGAGCTAGGCAGAAGAAAAGTGGAAAGGACTTAGACACAGAGGTTAATTCAACCAACATCATGAAGAGATTCACGATAGGAAAGACAGTAAAACGTGGAAGCCCGGAAGTTCATTGGAGTGTGTTGGTGAATGAGAAGCTTAGGAACAGCTGTGGCAAATGAGAAAATTGGAGAGAAAAAAGGATGTGGAAAATGTTGCTTGTATTATAAATCTCAACTCCTCCAAATGCTTTTCAAGACCACAAAGAATGGCATCCTCTTTAACTTATCTTGGCAATTGAACTGTGTGTAACTTCATAAACTTCTAAAACAATTTTTAACTTTTTTGTTCTTTTATACGAACTCTGTTTCTTCTTGCTTGTTGTGTTCTCTGTCCCATCATCTCCCACTCTGTTGCCCAAGCTGGAGTGCAGTGGCACAATCATAGCTCACTGTAACCTCAAAGTCCTGAGCTCAAGTTATCATCCTGCCTCAACTTCCCAAAGTGCTGGGAATACAGACGTGAGCTACGCGCCCAGTGGTCTGTGTATCTCCATATGCAACTTCCAGCAGAGAAGAGCCATGTGGTGCTCCAAGAACTATTCTGGGATAGCTATGCACCAACAGTGTACCACACCAGTTCTCATATCCTAATTACAGGCATGAGAACATCTTCTGGGTCAACAAAAGTGCCTGTGTTCCAAATACTATAGGAAAATGTTATCATCATAATTGTACAAGCTCCCATGAGTTGAAAACATAAGAATAGCAAAATATGTTGGAAAATTGGAAATAGACGATAATAAAAATCCAAGAGCATACAGACCACTTCAGAAAGGTCCTAGAAGTAGTGTTAAAGGGACTTTTGACATTACGAGTTAGGAAGAACAGAAGCCATATGGTATAGGACTGGGCCGTGTAGTGCAGGAAGTTGGCAAAGAAGTAAAAAGCACCCTGGAGAGTTAAGTGGAAAACCATGTCCCCGAGAATCAAGGAGGTTAATAGAATGCTGTCTCTGGCTTCCTGCCCATACCTGGTTGCCCTCACACATGGGGCCATGTAGCTCCTCATGCAGTTTGGCTCAGACCAAGACTAGTAATTTGCCATTAGAAAAATGAAGGAATTCCTGGGCTGGTGCCTCATCATCTGTAATAATGGTGATTTCACCTAATAAGTGCTGAGCAAAGATATATACAGTCATGTGCCACACACAATGGTGAGGCACATTATGATGGCGGTTTCTTAGGATTGTAATGAAGTTGAAAAACTCCTGTCACCTAATGACATCACAGCTGTCCAACATTAGCACAACGCATTATTCATGTGTTTGTGGTGATGCTGGTGTGAACAAACCTTCTGCACTGCCAGTCGTATAAAAGTAATGCCCATACAGTTGTGTACAGTACATAGTCTATAATGATCATAAATGAATATGTTATTGGTTTATATATTTACTATCCTATATGTTTTAGCATTAGTTTTGAGTGTACCCTTTCTACTTATAAAAAGAGAAAGTTGACTCTAAAACAGCCTCAGGCAGGTCCTCCAGGTGGTATTCTAGATGAAGGCATTGTTGCCATAGGAGATGACAGTTCCATGTATGTTATTGCCTCTGAAGACCTTCCAGGGGACAAGATGTGGAGGTGGAAGACAGTGATATGATATTGATGATCTTGACCCTGTGCAGGCCTAGGCTAATGCGTGTGTTTGTGTCATTTTTAACAAAAAAAGTTTTAAAAGTAGATAAAAACCAAAAACATTTAAAAATAAAAAAGCTTATAGAATTAGTGTACAAAGAGGAAATATTTTTGCACAACTGTATAGCATATTTGAGTTTTAAGTTTAATGTTAATATTCATATAAAAGAACAAAAAAGTTAAAAATTGTTTTAGAAGTTTATGAAGTAAAACAGTTACAATAAGCTGCTAGTCATCATAGCACATGCGTATAACCCCAGCTGAGGTGGGAGGATTACTTAAGCCCAGGAATTCGAATCCAGCATGGGCAACATAGTAAGATCCTGTCTCTGAAAAAATAAAAAAATTTTTTAAAGTTACAATAAGCCAAGTTTAATTTATTATTGAAAAAAGAAAAATATATTTTTCCAAATGTAGTATAGCCTAAGTGTGCAGCATTTATAAAGTCTCCAGTAGTGTGCAGTAATTTCATAAGCCTTCACATTCACTCACTGACTCACCCAGAGCAACTTCTAACCTTGCAAGCTCCATTTATAGTAAGTGCTCTATACCGGTATATCATTTAAAAATCCTTTGTACTGGATTTTTACTGTAACTTTTCTATGTTTAGATATACAAATCCTTACCATTGTGTTATAATTACCTGCAGTGTTCAGCACAGTAACAAGCTATACAGCAATAGGTTAGCCCATAACCTAGATGTATAGTAGGCTATGCTATCTAGGTTTCTGTAAGTACATTCTACGATGTTTGCACAATGATGTAATGCCTTAATGATACATTTCTCAGAACATATCTCCATTATTAAGCCTCACATGACTATACATATATACATATATATGGCACTGTGGTAAACCCTCTTAAGCAACATCTAACTTCATTCTAACACAACTCTTTGAATCAGATATTACTACCCATGGTCTATATGAGAGATTGAGACTTAGGAGGTTAATAGGAATGTCATAACAGTATTCAGTACAGGAAACAGAAAATAACTTTCATGCTTTTAGGCAGAAAGGGTTTTGATTTTCTGCGGTTTGAATATAAGGTATTTAGGTGTAGTTTTTTGCTATTTATTCTGCTAGGCATTTTTTGAAGTACTTGAATCTGTGGTTTGGTGTCTGTCATTTGTTTTGGAAAATTTTCAACAATTATTACTTTAAATATTTCTTTTTTTTCTTTTAATTTCTTCTTCTTTTGGAATTCCTATTATATGTATGTTAACCTTTTGTAATTGTGCCACAGTTCTTGGATATCTTATTTGTCTTTTTCATTGTTTTCTTCTCTTTTGATTCAGCTTGAAAAGTTTCTATAGATATTTCTTCAAATCTACTGATTCTTTCATCAGCTGTATCTAGTCTATTGATGAGCCTATCAAAGGCACTCTTCATTTCTGTTACAGTATTTTTTATTTCTAGCATTTCCTTCAAGTATTTTCTTAGCATTTCTATCTCTCTGCTTACATTAATCATATGCTCTTGCATGCTGCTCTTTTTTCTCATTAGATACCTTAGCATATTAATCATAGTTTTAAAAAAATTCCTGGTCTGATCATTCCAAATTCTCTGCCATATCTGAATCTAATTCTGATGCTTGTTTTCTCTCTATCCACTCTATTTTTTTTGCTTTTTAGCATGTCTTGTATTTTTTTTTTTTTTTGAAAACTGGATGTGATGTAACAGATAAAATGAACTTGGGTATATAGACCTTTAGTATGAGGTTTTATGGTAATTTGCTTAGGAGTTAGGCAGGGTTTACTGTTTATTGTAGCTATAGCTGTAAGAGGCTAATATTTCCTTTGGTGTTCTTTTTTTGCATGTCTTCTTATATTTTCCTAGAGACTATTTAAATAGTCTGAGACTTGCAGTTCTTTTAGCTATAGTCCTCTGTTTTTACATGGGAGCCCTATTGCCATTGGTGGAATATAGGGGAGCGAAATCATTCTGTAGTCCTATACTAAGGTCTGCTTCTCAGTGAGCTGTGTCCCTGTGACCTTTTCACATGCTTCTCAGTTTATGCTCCCCTGCCTTCGATGAGACAGGAAGAATATGGGGGCTGGAGTTGGGTATTTCTCTTCCCCTAGGTCAATTAGGCTTTGGTAAAACTCCAGTCCATTATGCACTTGTAAAATATGGATATTTCTTTACTTATGATGAGTTATGTCTTGATAAACCCATTGAAAATTACAAATATCAGAAGCCAAAAGTGAATTTAATATACCAAGCCTACTGAACAGCATAGCTTAGCCTAGTTTATCTTAAATGTGCTCAAAATGCTTACATTAACTTACAGTTGTATACAACATCTAACACAAAGTCTATTTTATAATAAAGTGTTGAGAATATTATGTAATTTCTTGAATACTGTACACAGTATAGCAGTATAACTGTGCGCAATAGTTTCACACCATCATACAATCAAAAAATCATAAATTAAGCCATCATATGTTGGAGACTGACCCTTTAGGGCCAGCCTTGTTAAGAAGAATAGAAATCTCTAGGCATATTTCAAAATTGTTGCTTTTTCCTTCCTTTTGCAGGAAGCACCCAGGAATTTTTCTCTGATCTCACCAAGTGAGAAGCTGGTGGGGCTTCAGGAGGTAAAACTTATACCCATGTCGGAGCCCCTCTAAGACTGCACACCCTGGAAGTTTTTAACTCTCAAGCTAGTCTAAGCTAAGTCCACAGTAACTCTTCAATTGCAGGTTTTTGTTTGTTTTTGAGGTCTCACTCTGTTACCCAGACTTATGTGTAGTGGCACAATCCTGGCTTACTGCAGCTTTGATCTCCTGGGCTCAGGCAATCATCTTGCTTCAGCCTTTTGAGTAGCTGGAACTAAAAGTGTGTATCACTATGCCCAGCTAATTTTTTTATTCTTATTTTTTAATAGAGATGAGGTCTTACTATGTTGCTCAGGCTGGTCTTGAATGCCTAGACTCAAGCAATCCTCTTACCTCAGTCTCCCAAAGTGCTGGAGTTACAGGCCTGAGTCACCACGCTGGGCCCCTGATTGCAGTTTCAACTGTTCCTAACAATATTACCTTCCACTGTAGACTTCTGCTTCTAGTTAGCTGTGACTTTCTGGTTCCACTCATCTCTCTAGTTTTAGGGGCAGCAATTTGCTCCATGGCGTGGTGTCAATTCTCTGATGGATCTAAGCAGAGTTGTTGATTTTAAGTATTTTCAGCTTTTTTTTCTAGTTGTGAGAACAGGAGTGACAACGTCCAAGATCTTTACATGTCAAACTGTAAATCTTAAGTCTCCCAGAAAAAAATTTATTACAAGGGATTTGGTGCTTACAGATTCTTAGGAAAGGCTGGAAGAGTGGACATTGGGAGCCACCATTGAAAGTTTGGTTTCAAGTTCTCACCACCATAGTTTTAATCTAGAGGGCAAGAAGATGCTTCCATAACTGCTTTCACCCCAGTGCTAATCCCACGGTGAAGTGTAGAATCTGACCCTAATCCCTCACATCTGCCAGTCTGACCTTCCTTACTTATCACCACAGTTGTATCTGTATTCTAAACATCAGGACAATCTTGTCCCAAGTCGAATTAATAACTATACTCTTGTTTTCATTTGTGTGTTTGTTTTTTTCTGATTTTCCAACTCTGTGCTTTGTGCTCCATTTTCAGTTGCTGGGTCCCTGTCTTGTTTCCCGAGGTCTATTTTTCTCTCTGTCTTGTAATCCTGGCCTGCATTTCAGCTCATCCTGCACAAGGTCCTGCCTTCCTCTGATCATTCCTTCTAGTCCCTTGAGAGAATCCCCACAACCTGTGTCTTGCTTGCCAGGATTTCCACCTATTGCTTTCCCTGGAGTTTTTCTATTTATGACGCCCACTCTAAGTGGAAAAAGATTCATGATTATATTAAGTGAAAATAGTACATGATCAAATATTATGCCATGTATGATCTAAATCTTGTTCATGTGTGTGTGCATGCATATACAAGTATGTCCATACACATGGTGAGTATAAAGACTTGGATTATATATATCAAAATATTATCAGCGAACATCTCTGTGTGGCTGGATTATGATAATTTTCCTTTTGATATGGAATATATATTTTTGAATTCATACTGAATATGCATTACTTATGTGAAAAATAGATTGAACTGTCTTGGGAGCATATTATAGATTTTGATGTTAATCTACTTATTTTCTGTGGTTGATAATCTAGGAACTTTCTCTTTTTTTCCTGAAATAAACAAAATAGAGAAACAAGGATAAAAATATGCTGTGTCACTGGCATTCTGTGTGTACAAATTTCAAGACTAATAAGGTCCATCACTATTCCTACTTCACTTAAACTATGTTGAACAGAACTGTAGAAATCATCTTGTGAGATAATTGAAGACATAGCTCTTACAACACCATCAGTCATTCTTCAAAGATTTAAATTCCACAAGTGGAATCATCAAACTGGTAACGAGTATCACTTTTATTTTGTAAAATGGAATTATCTTTTGTTGCATTCCAGTTTTGAGAAAATCTTGAATGACATGAAGCTGTCAGCAGATCTCTCAAGAATGAGAAACTTAAAAGCAGTTTCCTTAAGAACTAGAGGAACTTCCCTTGAAAAATCAGAGAAAAAAAAAATGAAAAAAATGGTACATTCACTATGTGCCAGGAACTCTTCCAAACAATTTGCAGAGATCAGTTGTTTTGTTACAATAACTCTAAGATATAATGCTATTATTACCTCTATTTTTACAGATAAAGAAACTGAGGTACAGAAAAGTTAAGTATCTTATATAAGATAAAATCCTCAACGTAAGGGCATATGTTTTCAATCCAGTTTCACAAACCTGGTGGGGGGAGGGGGCTAAATAAACTCTGCAAGTACAAAAGTCACATAAGCTGAGACTGTAATTGAATAAGGCACTTGAGTAGTACCCTCACTGAGAGGCTATTTTCAATGAAATTCTGACTTTTGTTCCCACTGAGGTGGAGGCCTTTGCAAAACTTAACCTTTATCACTTATCAACAGCTGACCAACATTGCCACTGAAGCCAACGCATTGTTCATCAAGGAGCTTTTGAGTCAAATACCAGGAATTGCCATAGTACTTGGAATATTTTTTTGTTAAAAGTCAGATTGTAGTTTCTAGAATTCCAAGAATGATATCTAATGTTGTTAGCGATATGAATATGAGTACAAGCAGAAGATGAACTCATAGAAAATTTCTATTTCAGAAAGAGATGGAAGAAAATGTCCCTCTTAGAAAACTACAAAAATGACCCTGGTTATCAGTCTATTTGAGAAAAAACTTATAAAACTCCTAACGTTCTTTCTTAAAAAAGAAAACCTCCCAAGTTTCTAAGATTATGTGGTTTCTAACCAAACTTTTTTTTAACTTTTTTTGTCCTCCCCTTGCAAAAGGGTCATTTTGTCACACACTCTACAAGACCCTCTGTGGTATGTTGAGCTTCCAATGGAAAGGCATTGTTCATAATATTATTACAGTTGTCTATCTATCATCTATCTATCTATCTATCTATCTATCTATCTATCTATCTATCTATCTATCTATCTCTATTTGAGTCAGGATCTTACTCTGTTGCCCAGGTTGGAGTGTAGTGGCACGATCACGGCTCACTGCAGCCTCATCTTCCTGGGCTCAGGCAATCCTTCTGCCTCAGCCTCCTGAGTAGCTGGGGTATCACCATGCCTAGCTAAAATAAATTTTTTTTTTTTTTTGAGTTGGAGTCTCACTCTGTCGCCCAGACTGGAGTGCAGTGGCCGCTCCCAGGCCACCGCAGCCTTGACCTGCTGGGCTCCGGCGATCCTTCCACCTCAGCTTTCCAAGTAGCCAGAATTACAGTCATGCGCTACCATGCCCGGCTGACTTTTTGATTTATTGTAGAGATGAGGTCTCGCTGCCCAGGCGGGTCTCGAACCCCCAGGCTCAGGTCAATTTTTTTTTTAAGAGACAAGTTCTTGCTATATTGCCCAGGCTGGTCTCAAACTCCTGGGCTCAAGCAATCCCCCTGGCTTGACCTCCCAAAGTGTATTACTTATATTTAATATGCTCAATTTACTAAATATAAATTTATTCCTGCTTTCTGAGTCAGTGATGGCACATTACCTTGAGCACGAACCTGTTTCTCATTACTTCTGCTCTCCCAACAGAGATAGAGCAGTGCTAAGGCACAAAATATGAGAGGCATTGAGTTCTCAATTGCTTCCTAATCAAAACCAGTGTCATCTGTAGACTACAAGCCCAACAAAGAAAACTCTGCTGCTATCAGCAGCGTCAAGATGCTGTACAGTCACTCCTAGATTCATGCTGTTAAGTTTGTATTGACCACATGTCTTGTTGGTGATCCTTTCATGAGGATAATCCCAAGCCCTAAATTAGGTCACTGTGTCAAGAGCTCTGGAGTCTTTTGTTGAGTACATGTGTCCTTGGGCTTATTTGTGAGCTGCAGAGAGTTACTTTAATGCTGATGCCCTGATCCTTTTGCTATAGGGGAACTTGGATTGTGCTTTGCTATAATGATTGGGGATTCTGATATTTTATAAGTGCCCTGACTCACCCTGTCTAAATGACCAAATAGGTGATTATAGGTTTTTCAGACTATCTGTGTGTTATATTGGGTGTGGATAGGGGTGCCTGAAGAGGCTGCACAATCTATAACCATATATACGAGTTATCTGCTCCTAAGAGATGCCTTGTGTGGGAAATTATATTGTTTCTCAGGGCCTACAAGAGTTCAATAACTGTGGACTAAATGAATTCCAAAAGAGGATCTTCACATTACCCTTGCCATATGGTATGATGTATATCAAGACATTGTTTCCATGACAGCATTAGCTAGAACCTATGTGTGGTAGCCTGGAACTGAATTAGACTTTGAAATGAATGGTAAACCATTGTAGCTCATTTATTTAGTAAATACTTACTGAGCACTCCTTATCTGCTAGGATACTTGACATAAGTAATCAACACATTTATTTTAGGTGGTAAGTGACCAACACATCTTGATTATTGCAAGGGAAGAACTTTATTTGGTTTTGGTATGGACCTGATTAAAAAGATGTGAAATACGGCCAGTTTCATCTCAAATCTATATAGCTTTGAGTCAAGCATGTCAGACACTTTATTATAATTCTTTATATTTTATCCCACTTAAATCATCCTCATACAAATAGTCACACAAAGGAGAGCACATATTCTAAAGGTATGTATTATATTTTCTTTCAGCGTGTCCCCACAAGTTCACTAATGAAATGCAGTATGACCGTCCTAGCTTTCTGGCTCTGTTACATAACCTGGGCTAACCAATTAAACTTTCTGAGCATCAGTTTCCTCATCTATGAAATGGTCAAACTAATATGAAATGGTCAAATATAAATTTATTACTTATCACCACAAGCAATGCCTTTAAGTTGTTGGGAATTTATTAACTTGTTAGGCAAATTTTAACTGGGTCTTAAAAGATGATACACTTTCTTCTGGCAAAAAAGAAAGAGAAGAACACTTCAGAAGGAGGAAAGGTGACATGTTATGTATATAGAGTATTATATCTACTGGTTAAAACTATACCTTAGGGGTCATCAGTTGACGTAACTTGGATTATGCACACATATGGGTCGTGCACACTGTCATTTAGTCACAAGGCCATGCTTTAGTGTATAGACCAAGAGCTTTAGTTAATTTTATCCCTGATCCCCACTAAAAGCATTTTAAAATGTGTATATAAAAAATATAATAAATGCTACAAATATCTACTTTCATCGGTGAAATTCGTGGCTTGTTGATTAGTATATAGGATATTAGAAATAGGCTTTTAAACATAAAAAATAAAAAAAAGCCAGATGCTGTGGCTCAGCCTATAATCCCAACACTTTGGGAGACTGAAGCAAGAGAATTACCTGAGTCCAGGGGTTCGAGACCAGCCTGGGCAACTTGGTGAGACCTTGTCTCTGCAATAAATCACAAAAACTAGCCGGGTATGGTGGCATGCATCTGTAGTTCTGGCTACCTTGGAAGCCTAAAGTGAAAGGATAACTTGAGCCCAGCAAGTAGAGGCTGTGGTAGCCATGAGCAGTATGCCACTGCACTCCAGCCTGGGCAACAAAGAGTGAGATTCCTACTCACACACACACACACAAAAGGGATTTCAGAAGTCATATTAGTATTCATTGTATGTGGACTGGCAGATATATTTTGAGGAGGATGCTCCTATCTTGCATGAATAGGTATAGAAATTTAGTAAAGTCTCTAACTTTTTTTTTTTTTGAGTTGGAGTCTCATTCTTTGTCACCCAGGCTGGAGTGCAGTGGCAAGCTCACGGTCACCACCGCCTCGACCTGCTGGACTCAGGTGATCCTTCTGCCTCAGCCTTCCAGGTAGCTGGAACTACAGAAGGTCTCCATCTTTTTGGAATGGCACCCCAGATATAATACCCCAGATATAATACCTAATTCTGGGTCCAATGGTGTATTCTCTGATACTTGGTTGCCAGAATCAGAGTCAACACAATATATTCAGTATATACAGTATTCAGTTAGCTTAATTCTGCCACCAGAATGTTCTCTTATCTGCCTCCGGTGAGGTACTGTAGACACAAAGCTCAAATTTCATTGAAGGTCAAGTGAAATATGTTGTTTCATCATTTTATTTCTGCTTGCTAATTAATGTCTGTGGTGGAAGAATTTGGTATGAGACTTACTTTAATGATAATCAAGCAGCCAGGTTGTGGGAGAGTAGATAACTCTCACTTACATCAAATATTTTCTGGGGCTATCATTAGCTCCCCCAAAAGTGCACCTGAGTTGACCAGGACCACATTAGCCTGTACAGGCATGGACTGTGAAGGTTGAGAGGCTCAGGGAACAGCCAGGAGTTTAGTATGGATGGAGCATGGGAACATTGTGTTCCCAGAGGATGGCAGGAAGAAATGAGTTTACAATATAAGTTTGGGGCCACCTGGTGGAAGAGCCTTGTGTTTCACCCTCATAAGTATGTTTGCGGTGGAATCATCAGAAGTTTTCAAGAGGGGAGTTACATATGTTCAGATTTGCTCTCTGATTGCCATGTGGAGGGAGAGAGAGCAGTTAGACCAGGGATTAGTAAACGACAACCTGTGGAATACACCTTGCCTACTGCCTGTTTTGGCATGGCTGTGAGCTAAGAATGGCTTTTACATGTTTAAGTAGAGAATAAAAAAGAAGAAAAAATATTTCATGACATATGAGAATTATATGAAATCCAACTCCGGTGTGTGTATATTGTCTTACTCCATCATTGCCATGCCTATTCATGTACGTGTTGTCCATTGCTGCTTTTGCACTGATAATGGAGTTGAATAGCTGCACAGGAATGGTATAACCCTCAAAGCCTAAAATGCTTGCTATCCGGCCCTTCAAGCCGAAAACATCTGCCACCCCTAAAGTTAGAAAAGAATTGTCACAGTCCATGTAAGAGATGACAGATCTGGTGGCAAGGTGGGGAGAGGGGTTTCCTGGGTGGGAAGATAAGACCTTAGAAATGGGTTGAATTTTGGTGATTGAGGGAGAGCCTGATGACTCCTCTTTCTTATTCCTCTTGTGATACTATAAAATGAGGACGAGTATCCAGGAGAAGAGATGACTTGATGAGACAGGAGGAGTAGACATTAATTTGGGCTGGGCATTGGAAAATCTAGGGAGAAGATTCTCATATGTATGTCTGGAGGAATGTTGGGGCTAGAAATTTAAGATTTATTCGTCTAAGATCCTATATGAAACTCAAATATATATATGTATATGTATATACTATATATATTTGAATTGGAGTCTCACTCTGTCACCCAGGCTGAAGTGCAGTGGCACACTCACGGTCATCGCAGCCTCAACCTGCTGGACTCAGGTGCTCCTGCCACCTCAGCCTTCCGAGTAACTGCAGAGTTCAAATGAGCTGAATACAGGAATGGATTTATTACATTCAGCAATGGGTGGTTATTGGCAGTATTAAGCAGTTTAGCTAAAATTGAGGATCGCCTACCTAGCGTTTCCACTTGATCTCACGGGTATCTCAAGTCAACGCATTCTGATTTGAACTCATCATTTTTCTGATCCCAATATGCACCACTGAAATCAGTGTTTCTTCTATCAGGGATGATGTCGTCAAGCCAGAAACCTGGGGCTCAGGCTGGTCATTTCCTTACCCCTCACCCCAGATAGTCGGTCAATCACTGAGTCACGTGGTTCTATCTCCTTAATATTTCTTCCCCATGCCCAGGACTCTACTTCCACAGACATCCCTATAAAGCAGTTACAATCTCTGCTGGACTCCCATAATAGTGTCTTGACTGTTCTTTCCCATCTGTCCTCTGTGTCCCAATTTATTCTCTGCCCACAACCAGAGCAATCCTTTTAAAAGCAGGGTGATCAGGTCACATCCCTGTTTAAATCCCTTTTCCTATTGTCCTGAAAACAAAGTACAAATCCTCAGTGTGGTCTAAAGCCCTCATGATTTGTCCACTGTGCATCCCACCAACATAATTTTGTACCATTTTCACCTGAGTTTCTCCAATAAAGCCATACCATCCCTCTTCTAGTTTTTTGAAAACACATTTCCTTCTACTTCAGGGACTTTCTACCCATTAATCCTTAGCCTGGAATCTCCCCTGCTTCATGTAGTTAATCCTTCTGAATTCTTTCTATATTCATTTATGCTGCTTCTTTAGGGAAGCCTCCAATTTCCCAGTGGAGTCTAGTCTCCCTGTGCACTCCCATAGCTCTGGAGTTTCTTTCCCACAGAAATGAAGATCTTGTTTAGCATTTGTTTTTTCTTCCTGAAATCAGAAGCTATGTTGTCTGACTGACTTCTGTGGCCTCAGTGCCGGGGGTCAAGCAGTTCTACTCAATGATTCCTTGTGGAATGAACATGTGGTAGGAATGCAGAGATGGTAAGCTCCATAAGTTTGGCTCCATAGGTTTTTCCTAAGTGTGTCCCAAAGGAAGGAGGACAACTTAGTAACAGCAAAAGTAGATTCAAAATAGCAAATACATTCGAAGAAAAGGTTTTTCTTTCTTAATAGATGGGGAAGGCTTGAATATATTCACAGAATAAAGGAAAGGAATTCAAAAGGAAGAGAATTGAAATTTTGAGATTGAGACTGGGAGGGGGATAACTGGAGAAGCAGAGAGGCGGGGAATCTAGGGGTCAGGGGGAAGGTCCAGCCATGGAAAGGAGGAAGGAACTGCCTTCTGATATTCATGGAAGTGCATAAGAATTAGGGTCATAATGGATAATTGTGAACATATTATGAAGACATTTGGAAGCAATTAATGCTTGGGCTCAGTTTTCTCTTAGAAGCAGGAGGTTGTTGTGGGTTGTATTGTGTTCCCCGAAAAGATTTGTTTAAGGCCAAATGTCTTGTAACTATGAATGTGATCTTATTTGGAAATAAGGTCTAGATGTAACCAAGTTAAGATAAGGCCATTAAAGTGGGACATAATCTAAAACAACTAGTGTCCTTATATGAAGAGGAAAATGCCATGTGGTGACAGAGGCAGAGGCTGGAGCGAGTATCACTGCCAAGGGACACCAGGGATTGACGGCCACCACCAGAAGTTAGGAAGAGGGAGGGAAAGATTCTACCCACAGTCCCATAAGGAGCCTGTCCCTGCTGGTACCTTGATCTCAGATGTCCAGTCTCCAGAACTGAGAGAAAACATTTCTGTCGTTTTAAGTCATCCAGTTTATGCTACCTTGTTATAGCAGCCCTAAGAATTCAATACAGACTTATGATCACTTTTCTGAGCAGTGTGGAGCACAGTGTTGCCGTGAGACAGCGAGGAAGGAAGGAATAGAAGAGTCGCCGTGGGGAAAGACAAAGGGATCTGATGAAAATCTAGCAAAAGGCCAGTTATTCCCTAAACCTTCAAAGCCATAATAGGGTGAGTAAACAAGAAATATAATTTAGAAAAACCATGCAGAACAATGGAAAGCATCTAGGTGAATATAATTTTAAAATTTAGCTACATTCTGTCAGCCAAGTCTAAAAAGACACAAGCTGGATACACTCTTTCTTTATCTTTAAAAAATAAATATAATGATTCTTAAAAGGAAGGACATTTTTTTGATGTTGGTTTCTTGTTTGAACGACTGTGAACTGTATAACAGCAACAGATTTTATGCAAAATGTAAATTCAACTCATTTAAGAGTATATTTTGTATCAGACGTGTATGTTTCTCATTTACTTTAATCACCACTTAATGCAAATACTTTTTTCTCTTGTTACTATGAGAGCCCTGAGTTTTAGAGACATCACCCAGCTAGCGTGAGAGTTAAAATCAAGGTCTCTGAACTCCTTTTAACTTTTAATGCTTTCAATTTCTCTTTCTACCATATAAGGTGGTAGGGATGTTTTTCAGGTAGGTATTTCTTAAACTGACCTTTAATAATTGCCAAGTGCATAACAAAATATGTAAATTCAGTGAAGATAGTTCTTTAGTGGTCTAAGTCCATGTAGTCCAAGTAAATAGCTTTCTGAAGATCTATTTTGATAAAGATGACAGTTTAGAATACCTAAAGAGATCAATGGATAAACTATCTTGCTCAAATATCACTTCTCACTGTTGCCTTTTGACAGAATCTGTGGAGCAGTCTGTTCAAATTAAATTCTGGCAAAAATCCTAGAGTGAAGATATTTGGCATTATTGTTTGAAAGAGGACTCACATGGTTTGGATATCAGAAGGCGCTAGGCAAGTTTAACATTCTGTTGGAAGTGGAAAAGCCTGACGTGTTCTTCTTTGGCTGGAGGGTCATTGCACCTCTATGTCCTAATTAAAAATTTATGGAGTGAATAAGTCAATTTAAAAATTCTATATTAGCAATATTAGCTGAGAAATCATACAGTAGATGCAATACTGTGGCTATTTAGAGCAGCATAAATGTTCCTAGCTTTGCTGCTATTGAACATTCTAATTTCACTGCCTGATCTGAAGGTCAAGGGCATGAACTTGATGGAAAAAAAATCCTCCTTTGGGGAATCATTAGAGGAAGTGTGCCCCAGTTCACTACCAGTGATCACAGAGGAGGGGTACAAATGGTGCACAAAGCATACTTGCCCTTCAGTGACCCTCAAAGCACCCTGTGGCTCCATGTGTCTTTGACCAAGTTTATAGCTTTCCATTGCCCTTTGTGGCTATTGTGAGGCACCCAGGGGAGAAAGATGATCTTAGGTAGCCAGGACCCAAACTGTGCAAAATTGTCAAGATCACAATCAACTGTGCTGATTATTTACATGCAGTACCAACCACATGATCTTTATCTGTGGGATCAGGAACCACATTGACATATATCATCCAGTGCTGCTTTTTTGCATCACAGTTCCCGAACATTAAGATGGAAGTAATAGGAACCCCATAGGGCCATGGATTATATAGCAACATATTTTCTTTCCAGAAGATCTGAAAAGTACTGTTGGGTAAGCTTAACATCTGATTAAATCAGAATATCTGATGAATTTTTAAAATGAGAAAATATCACAGGCAGGCTTCTTGATGACTCTGGAAACTTCTCAGCTAGAGTATAAATATCCCCTCTATACTTACAACGCTTTAATAGACAAAATCATGCTACCAACAACTCTTTCACTGTAACTCTTTTGTAACAGCAATAAATTATATCTGAATTTTAAAAGAAAGTGCTTTGACATTTACTTTACAAGTTCGCATACCTTTTTTGGTTTCTCTCCTTGCTTGGTACTGGGACACAGATTAATGGAAAGGAGATCGAGGGGTCTGGGATATTCCACTAATACGTTATCTTAAAATGTCAAATAGATTATTTACTCTTAGATGTAATTCTTAAGATGGAATAAAAGTAGGCAGGATAAAGTATTAAAAAAATGAGAGAAAATGTGACAAGGACACAAAGAATATGTCCATTTTAGGAAGGGGCTTTTGTAAATGAAGCAACAAAATGAAAGTATCAACACTATTTAATTGACAAGCAAGTATTGCAAATAACCAAGAATTGGAATATTCAAGGATGATTGTTGTTTCTGAAATTAGAAGAAACTTTCATAAAGAAAATTGAATAACAATTTGGTGGAAACTAATTCGCTTTCCTGTTAACATAAAAACATGAAAAAATTGGTGAAAGAGATGTAGTTAATAGCAATTAAAGGTATGTTTGTTACATTTTCCACAGTGAGAAGCAAAGAAAATCATTAAAGAAAAATATCAAAGGTAGACAAATTTTTCTGTGTAACCTATTGTGAAAAAATTTAATTCAGAGTACATAGCCTTTTGACCTTTATTCCCCTGACTGGGTTAAAAAAATATGAGCAGGCTAGACTGTCCAGCTGATGACTTGGGGAAGGAATGTTGTTATTTTTAACTAGGCAAATACTTACAGAGTCATCTGTTTTGAACAAAGAAGACTGATAGTCCTGTTCTGCATTTTCCCTGCGTCTGGAGTCTGAACTTGGCTGACTCCAAATTAGGAAGAAACACCCTTGACTAACACAACTTCGAATCAGTTGAATCTCTGTTGGCTATAGTATTTAAGGTTTCATTTAAATTATATTATTGAGGCATTGGCACATTTTCTAAGAACAAATGAAGGAGTAAGACTCCAAAGAATTGTCTGATAAAAGAAACTCATAAGTATTTTCAGTAAGTCATTCAATGATGTCACAAATGCCACTTCCAGAATTCTCTAAAGGAGCAAACACCTAGCTCTGCAGAAGGAGCTAACTGCTCTGCATTGTGTTGGCATTTAAAAGGATGCTATAAGAATATAATGAATGGGGCCCAGATGCCATGACTCACGCCTATAATCCCAGCACTTTGGGAGGCCGAGGTGAGAGAATTGCCTGAACCCACGGGTTCAAGACCAGCCTGGGCAACTTGATGAGACCTCCTCATCTCTACAATAAATAAAAAAATTAGCTGGGCATGGTGGAGTGTGCCTGTAGTTCCAGCTACTTGGAAGGCTGAGGCTGAAGGATCTCCTGAGCCCAGCAGGTTGAGGCTGCGGTGGCTAGGAGTGTGCCAGTGCCCACTAGCCTGGGTGACAGGGTGAGATTCCAACTCGGAAAAAAAAAAAAAAAAAAAGAATATAATGAGTTGCTTTGAAAATTTATTGCTCACTTCTGATTGCTCATGTTTTATTTTCAGGATCTATAGCTTGATGTAGTAGCTTCAGCAAAGAGAAAAAATACTTTTTTGGGGGTAGATGATAGTTCATACTTGGAGTCTAAATTTATAAAAATACAGGATGGAACCTTTAGCTTGACATTGTTAGGACATTTATTTTACTTCTCTACATTTAGGTGTGTTGATGCAGGCTTACATTTTGATAAGACTCAGTCTATCTCTGAATGTTTCTTTTCTTGGGGCATGGCCCTCCAGGGCTTTAGTTAAGAACTTGGTGAGTTTTTGTTTTCTTCTCTCTGAGAGAAACAATGGGAAAGTCAGCTCTGCTTATCAGAGACTGCAAGCTTAGATTTTTAAGTGGTTGCCTCACGCAACTTCAGAATTAGTGAGGTCTTAGATGGCAAACTGGCGGTATATTTGGGCCCCCCAAAGCGGTTTTGTCATTCCAACCCCGGAGCACCTGCCAGTAGTTTGCCATTATCTCTGCCCCACAGCAGAGCCAAGCTCCACATCTCTGTCTCTAGCACCATCCAGAATTGGCAAAAGCCTGGGATAAGAGGCTCAGACTTTTAGCTCTCCTCTGAGAGACTCTCCCCTCTCTGGAATTTCAGTCCTTGAATTCCTCTTACTTCTGAAAATCCTAGGTGCTTAAAAAAATGTGAGTTTTGTATTTTATCTAGCTTTCTAGATGTAGGAGCATTGGCCTACCTCAAACTACTCTATCCATGCTTTTTTTTCTAATCTCATCTCATTGAGGGTTAAAAAAAAGTCTGTAGCTCGTCCATGGTCACCAAACATGAACTGGAGCTAAAGGAAGAAGCGTCTAGAAGGAAGACCATCAAATCTGAAGTCAGGATGGAGTTCTCGTCCTGGCTATCCTACTCAGCCTGCCAGGACTTTAGAGAGCTGCCATGCAGTGACCGGGAGTCCCAGCTTTCAGAACAGCAGGGCTCCATGCTGCCTCTACGGCTAGATGCGTGAAATTACAACATTTACCTAGCCTCTCTCATCTTCTGTTTCCACTCTATACACTATGAATACTATTTGTACTCACCATCTAGACTTTTCATGAAGATGAAATAAAACGTAATGCATAGTATTCATGTCAATAAACACTAGCTGTTACCATTACTAGTTTGGAAAATTTACATGTCAATTTCCTCATGAACAACAAAAGCAAAATGAATATGATATCTGCCTTGTAGGGTGGGCATAAAGATTAAATGAAAAAGAATGTGAATATATGTGACGATGTAGTATACCATAGTACTATGGACATGATGACTATGGACATGATGAGTACTCAAAATTAGTTTATATCTTGTCTTACAAACTTTCCCTGAGGTAAAATACGGTTGTTTGCATCTCAAATTCAGCTGGTTTATTTCATATGGATTTGGATTCTTGAGGCACTGACCATATCTTACTCGTCTTTGTATCCCAAGCACCTGGCCCAGAGCCTATCATAACAAGGCATGTTTGTTGAAAAAATAAATTGGTGAACACTAACTTATAGTTCTATAGTTCATTATTCACTCCATCTCCCAACACATTTCTTTGTTCAAAGTAAAAGCTAAACACATTATTTGTTGAATAAATGAATTATTCAGAATAATAAAAAAAAGCTTGGTAGTTTATTCAGGGCTAATATTAATCTTTTTCTCCACCTGATTCAGGAAATGATTTTCGTTTTTTTCTGAGCTGGAGTCTCACTCTGTCGCCCAGACTGGAGTGCAGTGGCACGCTCCTGGCCACCGCAGCCTCTACCTGCTGGGCTCCGGTGATCCTTCTGCCTCCGCCTTCCAAGTAGCTGGAACTACAGGCACGTGCTACCACATCCGGCTAATTTTTTTAATTTATTGTAGAGATGAGGTCTCGCTCAATTGCCTAGGCGTGTCTCGAACCCGCAGGCTCAGACAATCCGCTCACCTCAGCCTCCCAAGCGTGAGATTACAGGCTGAGCCACCGAGCCAGGCTAGGAAATGATCTTCATTGAATAGTAAGTAACCTACCCGGTTCTGATAAATGTGGTTTGGATATTATAGAGGAAATAGGGCCAAGACTATTTATTCATTCAATACAAGGTCTTTACTCTTATTTATCAGTTTGGGTCACTAAATACATGTTCTTATTCTCCCTGAGTATAGGGCGATACAGCAAGAAAGTAAATTAAGATGATGGAGCAGGATATAGCTGGATTCAGAGAGTGGAAACCAGCTGGCTTTAATCCTTCTGGGTTAAACACTGAAAAAACAATTAAAAACTCCCTTTAGGGACGGGCGTGGTGGCTCAAGCCTGTAATCCCAGTACTTTGGGAGGCTGAGGTGAGAGGATTGCCTGAACCCAGGGTCTCGTGACCCACCTGGGCAACTTGATGAGACCTCGTTTCTACAATAAATTGAAAAATTAGCCAGGCGTGGTGGCATACACCTACAGTTCCAGTTACTTGGAAGGCTGAGGCAGAAGGAACACCTGAACCCAGAAGTTGGAGGCTGCGGTGGTGGAGAGCATGCCACTACACTCTAGAGCCTGGGCAACAGAGTGAGACTCGAATTAAAAAACAAACAAACAAAAAAACCCTCTTTTAAAAAAGTATACATACCACACATACTCTCAATTTTTGTGTAAGAATTTAACATCTGAAAGATAGACACTACAAATATACTTCACCAAACTAGAAAATAATCTCTAAACTGTTGTCAGTTGCCAATTTAATTGGAAAAATAGTAAAATATTTAATGAGTTTTGATAATGTGCTTGTAATGTGTTGCACGTTTTCTGAACATTGTTTGTTAATCCTTACAGAAACAACAATACTTTCATGAGGTTGGTTCTCCTGGTGTTTCATTATATAGATGAAGATACTGAATTGATAAGAGTTTAAAAATCTGCCCACGGGTACACAGAAAATATTTAGAGCAGGTATTTAATCCAGGTCTGGCTGCTTTTGGGCTTCCTAGTAGGCTCTGCTGCAGTGATTCTCCCCCATCTGAACTGATGTCATCTTGTGTGAGCTCCAGAGTTGGAGACCAGCCTGGGCAATGTAGTGAGACCTTGTCTCTACAAAAAAATGAAAAATCAGTGGGGTGTTGTGGTACATGCTTGTAGTCCCAGCTACTCAGGAGGCTGAGACAGAAGGATCACTTGAGCTTTGAGGCTGTGGTGAGCCATGATCATGCCACTGTACTCCAAACTGGGTGACAGAGTGAGACATCAACTCAAAAAAAAAAAAAAAAATTCTGACTTTAATATAAAGGAGAAATTCAAGAAAAGTAATTCTTTTTTCTTTTTTCTTTTTTTTTGAGTTGGAGTCTCACTCTGTCACCCAGACTGGAGTGCGGCTGCTCCTGGTCACCGCAGCCTCGACCTGCTGGGCTCCGGCAATCCTTCCGCCTCAGCCTCAAGCAGCTGGAATTACAGGCATGCGCTACCATGCCCGGCTGATTTTTTGATTTATTGTCGAGATGAGGTCTCGCTGCCCAGGCGGGTCTCGAACCTGTGGGCTCAGGCAATCCACTCACCTCAGCCTCCCAAAGGCATGGGATTACAGGCTGAGCCACCGAGCCCGGCTAAGAAAAGTAATTCTTAATGAAGTAATATATATTTCAACATGCACATACTTTGACTTGATGACACTACAAGGTATCATAAAGTGGTCATATCCATCTGTAGACTCTTTATAAATGTGTCAGCTAGAAAATGCAGTATAGTACAGGTATGTCATATCAGTGACTCAAATATAGGTGAAAGAATTTTTCCTAAATGGTTAACCATTTTTTATTAAGTTTCCAACTAAATATACTTTGTTGAATTTTTGTAAAATTCAGTTTGCATAAAACCCATGCAAAAGACTTTGTGTCTTCATGTAAAACATGAGATAATTATAAGCAGGCTGTCACGTAGGTGAATGATCAGCGTGACACTGGAAAGTCACCAGGGATGGAGAGGCAGTTTTCTCAGGGCAGGATGGTTTCACACCTGGCGAGATGCCTAGATCCCTAGCCCTTACCTATTCATGCCAGGAACACCCTCCAAATCATTGTGAAATCCACAAAAACACCTCCACAAACTCCTAAGTTGCCCACTAGGGTGGTCCTGCCCCAGGTGAGAACTACTGCTCTGTTGAACGCTCAAAGCAGCATCGCAAAGCCAAGGAAAATTACATAGTGTTAGATGAGCTAATGGAATACGGGACAGAACTTTAATGAATGTCATTAATTATTGAGTAATATTTATGAGTAGAAACAGAAATAGAGCTTAGGAAGAATGACACATTAAGAATGAAGAATAAGCCATTTCAGGAAGAAAGATTCAAGAAGGACCTCTCACCCTGTCGCCACACCTGGGTCAGGCTCTCTTTTATTATCCTGCCATGGTGTCCTGTGCCTCTGAGTTGATACTCAGGAAAATCATCAGTAAGTAGGAAATTGTCTATGACTTGTTTAATATCTGTTTCTCCCACTAGGAGAGTTTCAATATTTATATTGTTTAATGAGTATTGTGTGTGTGTGTGTGTGTGTGTGTGTATGTGTATGTGGAGAGAGAGAGAGGGAATATGTGTTTTATGCAATGACAGAGACAGTAAATATTTGTGGAATGAATATTTTGTGACACTTGTTTGAAGATTTTAGAGGCGGATTATGAGACGTGTGATTGACGTGGCCTTGATTCTGATACAAAGTCTACAAATTGTATATATCATGATTGTCATTCTAGCATGCTGCTTGAAGGTTGGCTAATTAAACACTAACTCTCCATTTAGCTTTGGTTTTGCAAGCATAACTTTGGTGCCACCTTCTGCCAGGCAGAGAAATACACTCAGATGACTTGCATTCTGAGAATCTGGATCTGAAGAGCAAATGGTTCTTTATTCTGCAGTATCTATTAGATTATTTCAAAATGCTAAAAAGTACATTAAAAAATTCTAAGGTAAAGTAACTAATTCCATAAATTCTCATTCAAAAATTCAGATTTGGGGCAATTTATAATAAATAAAATCTATTTTCAGCAGTTCATATGCAGAGAGTTTTCAAAGGGAAGAGAGAAGATTTAGGACTGATTCATTGTCGTTGTGTATAGGTATAAATTTATTACAAAATGCCCCAATTAATATGAAATAATATGCACAGATACTTGCTATAGGAAAGCAGCTTTGCATATAGAATTCCTATTGACATTATCAAGAATAGATATTATAGAAAGAACACTTTGAACCCAAGTTCTGAAAATACTTGATCAGAGGTTCTTCAAGTCACAAAGTTTTTACCTATCATAAAAATAAAATTGATGTTCCTGTTTTACATATTCATGGACAACCACACATCCTGCAATGTTCATTTTCCCTGGTAAGACAATATTTTCTTTTGCACAACACCTTTTTAATAATAAGTATGCTGCCGGGCTTGGTGGCTCAACCTGTAATCCCAACACTCTGGGAGGCCGAGGTGAGTGGATTGCCTGAGCCCGCGGGTTCGAGACCCACCTGGGCAACTTGGTGAGACCTCGTCTCTACAATAAATCAAAAATTAGCCAGGCGTGGTAGTGCATGCCTGTAGTTTCAGCGACTTGGAAGGCTGAAGCGGAAGGATTGCCGGGGCCCAGCAGGTCTAGGTTGAGGTGGCTGGGAGCATGCCACTGCACGCCAGTCTGGGCAACAGAGTGGGACTCCAACTCAATAATAATACCAACAATAATAATAATAACAATAACAACAACAATAATAATTATGCTATTGTGCATTATGTGAATAAGCAATACCTCACGACACTAATGGTGTTATGTAATGGTAACAGTGTTATATAGCAGGTGTTTTTGTGCTGCAAGCACAAAGAAACAATTTTCAATTGTGACTCCAAACAGGATGGAAGAGTCTCTTCCAATGAAATTGGGTCAACATCCTCTTTTAATAGCCATACAAGTATAGAGCAAAAGTCAGCAAATTTTTTCTTTAATATTTCACATAGTAAATATTTCATATTTTCAGATCTCTGTCATAACTATCAACTCTGAAGTCATAGCCTGAGAGCAATCATAGATAATATGAGTCTGTAAACAAGTGAACATGGCTGCATTCCAACAGAACTTCATTTACAAAAAGACAGTGGGCTGAATTTGGCCTGTGGGCTGTTGTGGCCAACTCCTAGCATAGAACACTGAGGATGCAACTTCAGAATGGAAAACTACTCTCACGGGGGAACCAGAGGGCTTGCTCCAGAAAGAAAGACAGAACTACAGAACCTGGCACGGCAGAGTAGAGGGAAGCAGGACTAAGCGAAGATTAAGATGCCACTGGATTCAAAACTGCAAATGACACAGATGAACAAATTTGGAAGACAGTGCCTAAAAAGCCAGCAGCAAAGTGCTACCAGAGAATTCCTGTTAGAATAGGTCCACAAACCTCTGTAGGAGTTAGAAGTAGTTGGCCTCCTTTTTGTTGGTCTCTAGGGTCAGCTTCATGTTCCCGGGGACACTGCCATGATCTGGCCTCATTTCATTCCTTTGTCAGGATAGGTTTCTGATTCTTGGTTCAGAAAACATGGTCATCATTCATTTATTCAAGATACTCTGTGGGTCAGCTTTGTGTTAGAGTGTCAGATGGTGTTCTTGGCACTGGAGATACAGCAGTGAGCAAATGCTCTGAATACTGTCTGGAGTATGCAGGTAGACAACGAACAGGTAAGCGAATAAATACACAATTTAGTCATTCTGAATCTTTTTCATCTGGATGAACTCTTGAAATAATTTTCAGGTCTCAGGGAAACTTTGCATATATCTGCAGTTCATGATACTTTAGCAGAGTTAGTAATTTATAGATGTGGTAATCCAAGAGTGATTGTCAATGATCTTTAGAATAGAAAATCCTGACTGAGCCTGGTGGCTCAGCCTGTAATCCCCGCATTGCTGGAGGCCGAGGCGAGAGGATTGCCTGAGCCCAAGGATTTGAGACCAGCCTGAGCAACTTGGTGAGACATCTCTACAATAAATCACAAAAATTAGCCAGGTATGTTAGTGTGTGCCTAAAGTTCCAGCTACTTGGAAGGCTGAGGTTGAAGGATCACCTGAGTCCAGCAGGTTGAGGCTGCAGTGGCTGTGAGTGTGCCACTGCACTCCAGCCTGGGTGACAGGGTGAGACTCCAACTAAAAAAAAAAAAAAAAAAAAGAATAGAGAATTCTATTTTCCTGGGGATCTCTTTTGGCCAGTCTATTAGCTTACTCTCTTGGTTTGTTGCCTCTCCCCACCAAACATATAACCCCTACAAAGCAAATGAGTAGTTGTAGGTGGATGAAGCTTAGTTTTTTCCTGTCTACTTAAAAAAAAAATCTATTTTATTGTGTGTGTGCATGTGTATGTGTTTTAGCCTTATCCAATTAGGCCTATTTATTAGTTTCCTATTGCTGCTATAAAAGATTGCCACAAACTGAATCGCTCGCAACAACATAAATGTATTTTTTATTTTTATTTTTTGTAGAGATGATTTTGTCCAGGCTGGTCTTAAACTCCTGGTCTCAAGTGATCCTCCTGCCTCAACCTCTCAAAGTGTTGGGACTACAGACGTGAGGCACCATACCTAGATCAACACAAATTTACTATTGTGCTACTCAGAAAACCAAAATGGGTCAGCAAGACGGAATCCATTTCCTTGCCTTTACCAGCTTCTAGAGGACGTTTGCATTCCTTGGCTGGTGGTTTCTTCTTCCATCTTCAAAGCTAGCAGTTGAACTTCGTCAAGTCTCTCTTTCTCTCACCCTCAACTCTCCTGCCTCCTTCATAGAAGGACCCTTGTGATTACATTGGGCCCACCTGGATAATCTAGGCTAAAAAGGTCTTAAATTTGAGAGCCTAAATTTAATCAATCTGTTAAATCTCTTTTGCCCTATAAGGTAATATTTTAACAGATTCCAGGGATTAGGGTGTGGATGACTTTAGGGGCCCTTATTCAGCTTGCCAGAGCCTAAAAGGTTTATTACAATTTTTTTTAGGGACAAAATGCTTATACAGTGTATTTAAGAGTGGTTTCTTTCTATCTAAAACAAGTAACTTTTCAGCCAAACTTTCTTGAAAGATACAGGCAGTTAAGCTCAGATTGCTCTACTTAAAATTAATTTCTTTCCTTTCGTTTCATAAATTTTTAAAGCTTATGAGACAAACAATAAATTTCTGTTAAATAACTGTCTGAAGCCAAAATGGGATTTAATTTCCTAAAGTTAGGCTCTGTAGATTTAATTTAAACAAAAGTTGTAAATTAATTTTAATTAATGTTTTCAACATGAAAATTTATTGGTGATGTTGAATAGTAAAACTACTAATACCATAACCCAGAACAACATGAATAAAATACTGTCTATGACAGTTTTAGTCAAGATTTTGAAGAAATAATTTGCTACTGTTTGAAATAACCAGGCTTAAATATAGTTACAAAATTATTATACACATGTTGGTTTCTTTTATAGGCCTACCTATGTACAAAGTACCATTTTTTGAAAGCAAAGGATAAAATGATATGTGTGACTTTAAAATGATACTTGTGAAAAATGTGATACTTATGCTTGTTTTTTGCTGCGTATATAATCATTTTGGTCTTGAGATAAGCACACAAATTTCATTTTCAACTGAAATGAGATAATTTCTCTCGTTTTTGACATTTGCCTTTCTTACCTGCCTACCTACCTTTTTTTTCCTCTCTCTTTCTTTCGTCACTTGTTGCAACAGAAAAGTGAAGTGACTCAGATGATAATTCTTCCTTGTTATGCAACTCTGTGTTCAACAGATATCAATGGCCACTTGTATTTCACATAAAAAAACGGAGACAACCTAATCAAATGGATTGAGCCTACTCTACACTGCCGTATGGGTCTGAAAGACTCCCAACAGAACGAGCATGGTCCCTATGGCTAGGTCCAGAATCTCCCTCTTCCACCTCTCATTCATCTTCAAACATCACCACACTGGAGCCAGTCAAGTTTATAAAACAAAGGCTAATAAAATAGAAAACAGAACATTATAATAAACAAACAAGTCAACAAATAAGAAAGGAGCGGAGACTATGAAAACATCCAATACAGTTCATCTCTCATCTACACAATCCAGGCAATGTTTATTGTAACTGCAGGTGAGCAAGGGGGAAGCTGAGTCATGGTGCACAAAAATTATTTCTTCAGAATAAGCATTTCTTTCTGACTTTCTGTTGTACTAGTAGAGTTTCTTTTCTATGCTAGGTCACTTGGTATGTGTAAGAGGAGAGCGGGGGCTATGGTTATGAAGAAACTTTGCTCTGTACAATTCTGTGCTCCACAGATATCAATGGCCACCTGTATTTCACATAAAAAAAAACTGAGACAACCTAATTAAGTGGAATGAGCCTACTCTACACTGCTGTAGGGGGCCGAAAGACTCCCAATAGAAACTTCGAACAGGAGTGCTTGGTCATCATCAAGTACCATGAGTGCTAGAATTGCATGGCATCCAAAATTCAAAAATCAACATTTCCATTTTCCATTTATGTCTCTTGCAGAATCCCTAGCAACATGTTACAGAATCCTTTGGAAGCTCAGTTAAAAAACCCTGGTAAGTAATGAAGACTATAGCAAGATGCGGGGGATAGATTGCACTGAGGGAGAGTGGGAGTTGCTGTTGACATCTAGATCAAAAATAAATCATGAAGAGAAAAGTGGCAAAAAAGGGAGAGTAAGTGCATCTTGTTTCTTTTTATATAAATGGCATTACACTTGGAGGCAGAAGTACAACTTGCTTTTGCAGCTGAGAATTGTATTGAACACACGGTTATAATGATGCATTTGAGTACATAGTCGTGTCCACTATTTCCTGAAATCCCACTAAAATGACCGTAAAGGAATAAAGGACATCAAAAAGAATGGAAGAGGTGATGGCACCAAATGAAAACTGGTAATGAGAATTTGGAAGATGAAACTCAGTAGCTGGCTTAGCAGACCTGAAGGATCAAAGAGGGAAGTCAACAAGAAGAAAAATGATTAACAGTATGGATTCCCGGAAACTGGAGGCAACTTATCTCTGAAGAAGGGTGAGTGAGGGTGGGTTGAAACAAAAGGATAAGCTGTGTATTATTTGCTATTACTGTATAACAAACCACATCAAAATGTATCTTAAAACAACAAGCATTTATTCAGCTCACAGATATGTTGGTCACTGGCAGGATGGCTGTAGGACAGCCCGGCTTATGCATCTGCAGTTATCTGCCGGGTTGGGTAAGTGACTTTGCTGATTGTGGCTGGGCTTTCTCACATCTCTGGGGCTTTGGTTGGTGCATTTAGGCTGACTCTGCTCTGATATGTGCAGTCTCTGATTCTCCAACAGCCTTATTCATTAGGTGGGGGCAGGGTCGCAAGATTATGAGTAAAAGCTTGAAAAACTTCTTAATGCCTAGGATTTAACTGGTACCTCATCACTTTTTCCCCCCACATTCCAGTGACCAAAGCAAGTCATAAGATCAGCTCAGATTCAAGGGCTGGAGCCATAACTCTATCTTCACAGGAGGAGTTACAAAATCATATTGCAAAGGATACGGAGGAGAAAAGTATTATGGTCATTTTTGTTATCTCTTATAAGGACACTCCCAGATTATTTCCCCTTCTCTCACTAAGACTGGAACACTGCTGACATTTAAAAAGGCATTCAAAGAACAAAAATAATGATCAGAAATTAAATATATAATAAAAGTTTGAAACTTTTCATGACAATTTGGAAATAAAGTTGAGGAAACCATCCATTGTATTTTTTTATTGCTGCATAATAAATTATCACAAGTCTGGTGGCCTAAACAACACACATTTTTATCTTAGTTTCTGTACCATAGGAGATCAGATGTAACTTAGCAAGGTTCTCTGCTTTAGGGTCACCCAAGGCTACAATCCAGTTTCCAAATGGGGCTGTGGTCTCATCAGAGACTCAACTTGGGAAAGATCTGACTTCCAGCACATTTATTTATTTATTTACTTATTTATTTTGAGTTGGAGTCTCACTCTTGTCACCCAGGCTGGAGTACAGTGGCATGCTCATGGCCACCAAAGCCTTGACCTGCTGGACTTAGGTGATCCTTCTGTCTCAGCCTTCTAAGTAGCTGAAACTACAGATGCACGCCACCACGCCTGGCTAGTTTTTGTGATTTATTGTAGAGACAAGGTCTCACCAAGTTGCCCAGGCTGGTCTTGAACCCCTGGACTCAGGCAATCCTCTTGCCTCGGCCTCCCAAAGTGCTGGGATAACTGGCTGAGCCACCACACCCAGCCCCAGCACATTTAAATTGTTGGCAGACCCAATTTCCTACTGATTTTATGAATGTGGGTCCCACCTTTTTTGCTGACTAGTAGCTGGAGTATACTTTTGGGTCCTAGAGGCTGCTGACAGTATCTAGACCTTACTCCTGTTGCTTGCCAACTGGGCTTCTTCAAAATGGATGCTCACTTTATCAAACCAACAAGGATAATCTCATATTCCAGTCTACAAAGACTGAGTCTCATAGAATATAGTACAGTGATATCCCATCAACTTTGCAATGTAATATAACCTAATTAGGGAAGAAGGCTAGAATCTTGACTCTCATTAAAGGAAGTTAATATCAAAAAATAGATTATTTAGATAACCTGTTATTATTTAGATGACTTGTTATTTAGAAATATCAGGATATGCTAGTCAAGCTTCTCCAGAGAAACAGAACCAATAAAATATGTGTGTATGTGTTTGTGGTTTATATAAAGAGACTCATTCAAAGGAATTGGTGTGCACAGTTATAGAGGCCGAGGAGTCCCAAGATCTGCAACCAGCGAGCAAGATGGAGACGCAGGAGAGTCAATGATATAGTTCCAGTCTGAGTCCAAAAGCCTGAGAACCAGGATTAATGATGGTATACGTTTCAGTCCTATAACAGGCAGGCTGAAAACCCAAGAAGAACCAAGGTCAGTTTGAGTTTGAAGGAAAGAAAAGACCTATGTCCCAGTTCAAGCAGTTAAGTAGAAGGGGTTCTCGTTTCTCAGTACCTATTTGGGGCTTCAGTTGCTTTGGTGGAGTCTACCCACATTAGGGAGGGCAATTCAAATGTTAATCTCTTTCAGAAACATTCTCACATACACATCCAAAATAATGCCTGACCAAATGTCTGGGAACCCTGTGGCCCAGTCTAGCTGACACATAAAATTAACCATTACAAGAGCTAAATCCAAAAAGATTTGAAAGTAGTTGCCTCTGGAGAATGGGACTCCAGGTAAGGGAGAGAAACATAGAGCATTTTGCTGTTTTTTGTTACGTCTTGCAATACTACTTGACCTTTTTTTTTTTGAGAAACAGGATTTATTGAGAGGACAGAAAAACTCCCACAGTGGGAAGGGACCTGAGGGGGCTGCCCTTATCTTTTTTAATTTTTTTTTAATTGTAGTCTCACTCTGTTGCCCAGGCTGAAGTGCATTAAAGTATATAATTCAAGGTTTGGTGCGATGGCTTATGCTTATAATCCCAGCACTTTGGGAGGTCAAGGTGAGAGGGATTGACTGAGCCTGCAGGTTCAAGACCAGACTGGACAACTTGTTGAGACCTCATCTCTACAATAAATAATAAATAAAAAAAATTAGCCGGGTGTGGTAGCGCATGCCTATTGTTCCAGTTACTTGGAAGGCTGAGGCCGAAGGATCAACTGAGCCCAGCAGATCGAGGCTGTGGTGGCTGTGAGCATACCACTGCACTCCAGCCTGGGCGACAGAGTGAGACTCAAACTCAATAAAAAAGTGTATAATTCAATAACTTTTAGCATAGGCACGGAGTTGTCCATCTAATTTTAGGACATTTTCATTGTCCTACAAAGAAACTCTGTAGCCATTAGCAGTCACTATTTGACTTTAAAAAACTATGATTATTTTTCTGAATTGGGGTTTCACTTTGTTGCCCGGGCTAGAGAACTATGGTGTGAACATGTCTTATCACAGCCTCTAACTCCTAGGCTCAAGTGATCCTCCTGCATCAGCCACCTGGCTAATTTCTTTATTTTTTGTAGAGATGAGGTCTCCCTGTGTTGCCTAGGCTACTCTTGGACATCCTAGTGATCTTCCCACCTCTCTGTTTCCCAAAGTGCTGGGATGATTGGCATGAGCCACTGTGCCCTGTCTAAAAAATTATTTCAAGTAAAAAAAAAGGAATTGTGGTAAAATGTGTAACAAAATTTACCATCTTGTGTGGTTTGAGTGTTTGTGCCCCTAAAACTACAATTCACATTGAAACATAATCACCGATGTGAATATTATAAGGTGGGACCTTTAGAAGGTGATTACATCATGAAGGCAGAGCCCTCACAGATGGGATTAAAGCTTTTATAAAAGGATTTGAGGGAGTGGGTTTGTTTTCTTCTGTTCTTTCATCATGTGACAACACAGTCCTCATCTCTTCTAGAGGAAGCAGCATTCAAGGCACCACCTTGGAAGCAAAGACTGGGTCCTCATCAGATACCAAAACTGCTGGTGGACTTCCCAGCTTCCAGAACTGTAAGGAATAAATTTCTGTTCTTATAGATTACCCAGACTTATTTTGTTATTCCCGCACAAGCAGATGAAAACACCACCTTGACCATTTTTAAGTGTATAGTTCAGTAGTGTTAAGTATATTCACACTGTTGTGCAAATCAATCTCTAGAACTTTCTCATTCAAAACTCTAGATCTATTAGACAACTCTTCATTAATTCTTCCTCTAGCCCCTGACAACCACCATTCTAATTCCTGTTTCCATAAATCTGACTAAATACCCTATTCAAGCAGAATGATATAGTGTCTTTTTGGTGACTGGCTTATTTCACTTAGTATAATGTCCTCAAGATTCGTCCATGTTGTAGTATGTGTCAGAACTTCCTTATTTTTAAGGGCTGAATAATATTTCACTGTATATATAACCACATTTTGTTTATACATTCATCTATTCATGGACATCTACATTGCCGTCACCTCTTGGCTATAGTGAATAATGCTATGAACACCCATGTTGATAGCATTTTTCTTGTCCTTGTCTTCAATTCATTTTTCTTGTCTTTTTTTTCAATTCTTTTAGAAATATACCCCAAAGTGCAATTGCTATACCATATGGTAATCCTATTTTTAATTTTTTGAGGAATTGTCACACTGTTTTCCAATGTGCTGCTATTTTACATTCCCACCAATGGTGCACAAGGGTTCCAATTTCTTCACATTCTTGCCAACACTTGCTATTTTTAAAATAGTGGCCATGTTAATGAATGTGAGGTTATATGTCATCATGATTTTTATTTGCATTTTCATAATGATTACTGATTTGGTTATCTTTTCGTATACTTCTTGGTTGTTTGTACATCTTTAAAGAAATGCCTATTCAAGTTATTTTTAAACTGAGCTATTTTTTAATTGAGTTATTTTTTGTTGTTGTTGAGTTGTAGTTCTTTAGCTATTCTGGACATTAGCATTTTATCAGATACGTGATTTGCAAATATTTTCTCTCATTCTGTAGGTTGCCGTTTTACTCTGTTATTGTGTCCTTTGATGCACAGTTTTCCATTGATGTTGTTCAACTTATCTATTTTTCCATTGTTGACCATGCTTTTGGTGTCATATCAAAGGAATCATTTACCAAACCTAATGTCATGAGATTTTCCCCTATTTTTTTTTAGACTTCTATTTTTCTTACATTTAAAGTTTGAGTTAATTATTGTATAGGTGTAAAGTAAGCGTTCAATTTCATTTTTTTACATGTACTATTTGATTTTTAAAATATGTATATAAATATAACTGGTATAAATTTAAAATCTTAAATTTTAAAAGAAAAAGATAAGCATTCTTTTTAGTGTACACAAGTGTGCTATGATTTGAAACTCTAAGTCATTTTATATGACTTCAGAGTCCTTAGATTATTGTGGAGATGGTGGTGGTATAGTTTTAAGTAAGGTATTCAACGTCTGATGACTTTATCTTAAATATTTTATTTATCATTAAAAAATGAGAATCTAAAACTTTTAATTTTTGAGATAAAGCCTTTTGAAAACAATAAAATTGCTCTCTATACCACACTCTCAAAATATTTCTAGATTTTTCTTAGGCCCTCAACATTATAATTTTATCACTTTGAAAATAAACAAGCGAATGAAAATAGATGACAAAATTTACGCTAAATTATATGGGATGGGAATAAAATATTGTTTGCTAATTAACAACATCTAATTATGTACTTTACCAATTATTAATAGTTTCCCTCTTTATATAATTAAATATTTGAATAAGAGGGAGGGATGAAGAATTGGGAAGGAGAAAGAGGAAGAAAGTAGGTGGAAATTAAATGTCTTGGGGCTAGAAATCACTATTCCCTATCCTTTCAACGATTGTGTTCTTTTTCCTAAATGATTTTCCAGAAAAGGTATATTAAATATTCTTTCAAATTTGTTTGCAAAAAGAACTCTGATTGTTCTGAATGTAATTTCTCTTTAAAAAGCCAATGAAATGTATTTTAGGCAAAGGAAAATAAAATTGTTGTTTCTAGTATGTTGGTGGCAGAACTTGGGAGACTGCAAATAAATCTTTTTTTTTTAATGCAAAATTTTATTGCAAAGCTTTATGCCTAAAATCTAGACAATTACACTACAGGATTTCTACTAATGAATACCACATGTTAGACTCAATAACTTCAGCTGCAGGCTGGAGAATACTGTGTTAAAGCTATTCAGATAATAAATAGCTATCTAGGTCCATTTCAGCTGGAGCAAGTCAACTGTATTGAATGTGAGTGAAACATTAATTCTTTATAAGAACATACCCAATTGGCAGACACTTTGACATGTAATATACATTAGTTCACCATTCTGCCCCCATGGAATCATTTTATCCTTTGCTCAAGTCTGTACTTACGGGCATGCCTATCTCCAATCTCCTGAATCTGTCTTTGGGGTATCACTTACATGTACTTACAAAACATACATTTTTAAGCAGACACATGAATGAGAATGGTTCCAGTTTTCTGAAAGTGTTATTTTGCCATTATTTCACAAATATCACATGGCTTTCTTCCTCCCTCAGGGACCATGCCTGCATTCTCCTTCTCTTGTCCTTGGGACTTTGACAATTATCCCCCCTCTTTCTTTTCTGAAGTCTTATAGAAACAAAGGAAAGAGACAATTACATGTTTGTATTGGACACAAAGGGCACCTGGGGCATGTTCTGGAGTTCCTGAATTTAACAAAATTCAAGAAACGAAAACAGAGAGGCTCATCTGTCTCAGAGAGGGCTACCATGCTGCAGAGGTTATTCTCGTGGGACAAAGACTTGCTTTTGAAAGCCAGCCTTGGAAAGCAGCAACAGGAAATGCAGAAAGGAATAAATCTGTCAGACTCATCTTCCTTTCTGCTTTCCAGTACAGTTGTTTTTGTTTTCTTCCCCCTCCTCTTGGATGCAAGCCAAATTTTCTTGTGACTTGTATGATTCCCTTAACCAGAAACAGTGAGTTGATCAGGGTATTTTGGGGGTAGAATGCAACACTCTCTGAGTTCAGGCTGAGACGCCTAACTTTCTCTAACCATAGTGATGAGGAAAATTCCAGACTTTCATAATGTAATTATCTCCTTATACAGCATTTCTATCAAAGCATGTTATTGTAAATGAATTCCATTTTGTTCAGATTTTGAAATACACACACACGCACCCATGCAAAGAATATGTAGTCTTTGGGGACTCCATGGCACTCTTAGGGCTGCCCTGCCTGGGAGGGACAGGAGAGGTCAAGTGTGGGTTCAGCCTACCCCATTTTTAATCCCTTCCCTGCAAAAAAACACGAGGGTTTACTTGTTTTACTTGTTTATGCATCTGTGTGACAGTTTGGAGGATGACGGATTGCAAGTCCGGTCTCTTCCCTTGTTTTAAAACCTTTGTGCTGCATTGTGTTTAGCAACAATTCAGGTGGCAGATCTTTGCTTCTTATGGAATGAGTCTTTGCTTTGACAATTCTCTCAGCTGTTAGGACCTGTGTGGTCATTTGGAATTTTGCTGAAGCACAAATTTGAATTTCAAGTGCTGGGAGTCCGCTTGGATCTAGTAAGAGAGCCTACTTTAAAATATTGATTTTGTATCTCATCTTGGCTTTGATTTTTAAAGATAACCTGGACAGATCTTGGATTTTTAAAAATTAAAAAAAATGTTTTTGAGTCAGAGTTTCACTCTGTCGCCCAGGCTGGAGGGCAGTGGCACGATTATGGCTCACTGCAGCCTTAAAACCTCTTGTGCTCAGGTGATCCTTCTGCCCCAGCCTTTCTAGTAGCTGGGATTATAGGAGTGTGCCACCATGTTCAGCTAATTTTTTAATTATTTGTAGAGACAAGATCTCGCTATATTGCCTAGGCTGGTCTCAAACTCCTGGGCCCAAGCAATCCTCCTGCTTAAGCCTCCTAAAGTGTTGGGATTACAGGCGTGAGCCCCCACACCCAGCCAGATCTTGCTTTTAGATCGGGGGTTAGAAGAATTTTTCTATAAAGAGTCAAATAGTAAATATTTCAGATTTTGTAGGCCACATAAGAACTCTGTTGAGACCAGGCGTGGTGGCTCAAGTCTGTACTCTCAGCACTTTGGGGGGCCGAGGTGAGAAGATTGCCTGAGTCCAGGGTTTCGAGACCAGTCTGGGCAACTTGGTGAGACCTCGTTTCTACAATAAATCAAAAAATTAGCCGGGCATGATGGCACACACTTGTAGTTCCAGCTGCTTGGAAGACTGAGGTGGAAGGATCACCTGAGTCCAGCAGGTTGAGGCTCCAGTGGTCGTGAGCATGCCACTGCACTCCAAGCCTGGGTGACAGAGTGAGACTCCAACTCAAAAAAAAAAAGTTGAATATTGTTCTTCCCCTTTTTTATTTAAATCTAAAAAAATGTAAAAATTATTCATATCTGACGGGAGGGCTTAAAGAACAGTTCAGAGGGTGTGGAGTTGACCATGGTCATAGCTTGTCAGCCCCTATTTTAGGTAATACTACCTTTACTTTAAAGTTAAACATCATTGTTCAGAGAGGGGAAGTAATTAATTGAGGTCACAGCTCACAAATAGGCAAACTTTGGCTTGTTTGGCTCCAAGTTCATTTGTTTTCTACTATACCATATGTTATACTCTAGTTCTTTCTTTTTTTTAGAATTGGGGTGTCACTCTGTTGCCTAGGCTGCAGTGCATGACCACAGCTCACTGTAGCCTCAGCCTTTTGGGCTCAGGAAGTCCTCCCACCTCAGCCCCCCAAAGCACTGGGATTACAGGCATAAGTCAGCACACCCAGCCTATAATCTATTTCTTAAAGGATTTTCATACACATTTCTCAGAAAAGTAGAGATATCTTTTTTGTTTGTTTGTTTGCTTTCATTACCATTTTTTCCTTGAGCCTCTTAGAAGAAATACATTCAAAAGAATGGCATGATTTCTCAGAAAAGCGATGAAAATGAACATGAAACAGAATCTAGAACCTAGATTAGTACCAAAATTCTTGTCTTGAGTTGTCAGCCAATGAAGATGATTTAACACAGGGGTTCCCGATCCCTGGCCCATGGCCTGTTAGGAACCAGACTGTATAGCAGGAGGCCAGTGGCAGGGCGGCTAAGCAAGCGAAGCTTCATCTGTATTTACAGCCGCTCCCCATTGCCTGTATTACCGCCTGAGCTCCGCCTCCTGTCAGATCAGCACTGAAAAACCTGCTTCCATTTGCAACATGCTGTCTTTGTGAAGCAGGGTTTGCTGCCGTGACAGCAACCAAACGAGATGATAAGAATAGACTGGACCTAAGCAACACAATTCAGATGTCACTCTCTCCCATCACCCCCAGATGGGACCGTTCTAGTTGCAGAAAAACAAACTCAGGGCTCCTACTGATTCTGCATTATGGTGAGTCATATAATTATTTTATTAGGCAGTACAATAATACAGATGTATTAATGTACAGATGTAATAATACAATGTAATAATAATAGTAATAAAATGCATAGTAAATGTAATGTGCTTGAATTATCTTGAAATTGTCCCTCCCAACCCCCATCCCTGTCCGTGGAAAAATTTTCTTCCACGAAAATGGTGCCTGATGTCAAGAAGTTTGCGGACTGCTGATTTAACAAACATTTCATGACTGGGAATAAAGCCACTTTTAAGTATACTGCATGCAATCAACACACAGTTTTGTTCGTCAATTTTTAAAAAGCGCATTCAACAATACTAAACAAAAATTTCCAAAA
Source organism: Carlito syrichta (assembly GCF_000164805.1). NCBI lineage: Eukaryota > Metazoa > Chordata > Mammalia > Primates > Tarsiidae > Carlito > Carlito syrichta. The sequence goes on along the minus strand of NW_007074650.1, from coordinate 205,515 downwards.
AGCAGGTTAAGGAAGAAGCATGAAAAAATACGTAGGAAGCGTCCCCGAAACACTAGACTAGTTTTAGTTGGGAGTGTTTTTAGATCACTTGTTCCCTCGCCTGAAAGTAGGGGTAGGATGAGAAAATGGAGGTTCTTTCCTGAATCTACTTACTTGTTCTATTCTCTGTAAGCAGAAGACAATATTGCTCACTGATTCGAAGCCTGCCTGGCCCAAGTTTGCTTTCTGCCTCTATATTATGTAACTGTTATGTGTCATTGGGCAACTTACTTAAGTTAAATATCCATGTATTGCTGAGCATAGTGGCTGACTCCGGTAATCCCAGTATTTTGGAAGGCTGAGGCAGGAGGATTACCTGAGGCCAGGAGTTCAGACCAGCCAAGGCAACAAACACAGCGAGAGCTCATCACTACAAAAATAAAAAAAAATTAGCTGGGTGTGGTGACATGTGCCTGTATTCTCAGCTACTCAGGAGGCTGAGGTGGGAGGATTGCCCGAGTCCAGGAGTTTAAGGCTATAGTGAGCCATGATTGTGCCACTGCCCTCCAGTGTGGGTGACAGAGTGAGACTCAAAAGATAAAAATAAAAAATAAAAACAGAAAATAAAAATAAATACCCACGTGATCTCCTATGTACACTGGAACAACAGTAGTGTATACCTCAAATGCTATGTAGATTAAATGAGATCATGTATGTGAAGTGTTTAGCAGCAAGTGTACAAAAATGTCAATTGTCGTTGCGACTGTGGTGTTGCTATCGTCTCCTCCCAACAGATACACAAGTACCTGTGTGCTTCAGGTAGGGTATTAGTTGTACTATCTGCTTGACTTCCAGCTACAGCCTCATACTTTCGTTATTGTTTTGGAATTTTCCTTACCTGCAGTTTCTGTGATGTCAAAACTATAATGACCCCCACTATGCCCTGTTTCTGTAATTCCAGAGAGAAGGGAAATTCAAACAAAAATACAAAAATTAAGCAACCTAAGAACATGTAGCCAGGCTATGCTAGCCAGCAGTGAATGGCATAATGAAAACAGGAAATGGGAAGATTGTTCTAGAAATAATATGCGTGATGGATTGAAGCTGGGTGAAACTGCAAGACTGGAACTAAGAGTTCGTTATGACGATTTAGATTCTAGGTGGGATTTCCCAAACTTGCCAAATCATAAGCATCACCTCGGGTGCTTACTGAACGTATAGAATCCTAGACTGTCATGTATAGACCTATTAAACAGAACCCAGGAGGGAAGAGCCTGGAATCTCTAGTCTGAACAAGTCTGCCTGGTGATTCTTATGATTATGAGTTTTGGAAATACTGTAAATGGTAAAGTTATCAGACAGAGATGCAGGGGTGAAAACTGCTGCTATTAACTTTTTGGTCATAACAGCTGCCACTTCAGTGGCTTGCAGGTGAAGCAGTTGCTAGGAGACCATTTTAGGCGTCTGGAAGCTTTGGGATCCTGTAAGAAGTATCTTTGTGCCTCTGTTCTCCAGGTGGACGTAATCTGTCTCTACGTATTTGAAATACTGTGGTTATCAATCGCCACTGCACATTAGAATCACCTGGGAAACTTAAAAATTGCTGATTCTTTGACTCTATTTCACAACACTTAAATTAGAACCTTTTCAGGTAGATCCCTGATTTTTTTTTTGTAAGTTCTCCAGTCATTTCAATATGTGGACAGGACTGAGAATAACTGCACCAAGCATCTTGTGCATGTCTCTTATATTATAGCCATTGTTTTTCTTTTTTGAGTTGAAATCTCACTCTGTCACCCACACTGGAGTTTAGTGGTGTGCTCACAGCCACTGCAGCCTCCGCCTGCTGGACTCAGGTGATCCTTCTGCCTCAGCCTTCCAAGTAGCTGAAACTGTAGGCACGTGCCACCACACCTGTCTAATTGTTTGATTTATTGTGAGACAAGATCTCACCATGTTGCCTAGGCTGCTCTCAAACCCGCGGGCCCTGGCAATCCTCTTGCCTCGGCCTCCCAAAGTGCTGGGATTACAGGCGTGAGCCACAGCACCCGACCTATTTGCATTTTCCAAAGAAACTTCATTGAGATATTATATGTGCAATCTGTTCTAGTTGTTTTATATAATTCTGGTTTACACTACCTTGGAAGATGTTTGCCACTGTGAGAATAGTAGGTGCTTGTTCTTCCCTCACTTTATTGTGATTATATACTCAGGCTTAAGATCGTGGCTTTGAAATGGCTATTAACACAGAAAAGCCCTTTCTTCAGAATGACTGGAAGTCAGATATACAAACCTTTACCCTTCTAGGTCTTCACAAGGCCACTGTGCTGAGGCAGGGTAGGAGAACTCTGGCATCTCAGGAGGAAACCTTAGGACCGACCAGAATCCTCCTTTGTGAAGAGTCGAGGGCTGTAGGGAAGAGCACTCCCTATATTTTGCCTTCCAAGGGGATCTGACCAGGCTTTTAGACCCGTCCTTGGATAATGAATTAATGGCCACTACTGTTGTTCTGTTCTCTTTTCTGCTTTTGGCTCCAAGAATTCCTGTGAGGCATTCAGGCTTGTTAAGTGATGACTAAACGTGTCATAACGATTAGACCATGAGAGCTTTTATGAAAAAACAGGGCCTCAAATGGTTATGTCATTTTAAAATGATATAACTTTTGAAATATCTGTATGGCTGGAGAGTATACTTTTTCCTCCTGATATATTGATTTTTTTTAACTTTAATCTTATCCGTGGGGACTGACTTATTGATTTTCTAAGACACTGGGTACTTTGTAGCAAAGAGTATAATCGTTCTCGAAGGTTAGGTGGCACCTATAATCATGTCCTTTGGAAGGCTGGAAATATTAACACCGAATTCACATTAACTGAAGAAACCAGAGCCACTACGTTAGTAAAACCAAGGTCAAAGAGGTTAATACCGCCTCACCCAGCAGATTCACACACAGGCCTGTCTGCTTAATGGACCAGGGTTAGCAACTGTCACATTGAGAGAAAACAGAAACAACATGTACGTTTCAACTTGAATGTTTTGATCATAAAACTTATAGCTGAAGCAACTTTCTATTAGCTGGTTAATAGGGTAGCTTCTCTTTGTCCTTTCTACCAAGATTGTCTCTATCTCATGATAGAGTCTCTTCATCGAGGCAGTGATTTTCTGTCAATAATTGTCTTCTACAATAATTTTATTGTGGCCACCAGTTGTAGCTGCTTTAACACCCTTTATACCCCATGCTGTGGCTTATTTTCTGGGGTGATGAGGCAACTGATTTTGTTTATGTTGATTTGGGAAAAGCTGGAACATGTCAGAATCAAAATGAAAAACAGGTTATAGGTTTCACATGTTGAGTTGGGCGGTCAGCCTTCTTTCATAAACCCAATGCAAATTATATTCTGATTTTTTTTTTTTTTTTGAGTTGGAGTCTCTCTCTGTTGCCCAGACTGGAGTGCAGTGGCCGCTCCCGGCCACCGCAGCCTCGACCTGCTGGGCTCCAGCGATCCTTACGCCTCAGCCTTTCAAGTAGCTGGAATTACAGGCATGCGCTACCACGCCCGGCGGATTTTCTGATTTATTGTAGAAATGAGGTCTCGCCGCCCAGGCGGGTCTCAAACCCTTGGGCTCAGGCAATCCACTCACCTCAGTCTCCCAAAGGCGCGGGATTACAGGCTGAGCCACCGAGCCCGGTTATTCTGATTTGTTTAAAACTATTTCTCTCAATTTATATATCCTCAACATTTTCGCAAATGGAAGTCCAAATGGTATTTTATTTCATAACAGTCGGTTTTCATAATAACTCGTCCCGACGTGGCAAGGCACTCTCTGTTTCCTTGTCTCTGGTGTACAGGACCACCTTTGCTTTACATTTAGTGAACATACAGATAACGATAACAGCTGTGCTCATGTGCCAAGTCCTATTCTAAACACTTTACATATGGAGTCCTTAGCTTCTGTAATTGTGATAATGCTTTCAATGCTTGAAAATGATTTCCATTCATTCATCTTTTGAATCTTATTCTCTTTTAGCCTTTAACCTGAAGTCGAGGCTAAACTATGCAACATATTGCCCACAAGAGGCAAAATGTAATACAAACAAATACAAAACAAAGGGGGTAACGATACTTCTTCATTGTTTTCCGTGGGGTGGGGGAAGGTCTTGAAAGTCAGGGTTTTTGGACAGAGAGATGGGATTTCTAAACCAAAGTCCCAACTTTTGCTTATCAATAGTCAGATCTAGTTGAGGAAAATGGTCCTAAAGTCATGATTAGCCCTAATGGGTGAGTAGTGAGGCTTAATGCCTTTGCACACTGTTCTCCCTCCCCAGGAAGCTGATACCAGGAGGCCCGAGGTAGAGAGGAAGAGGAAGTATAGAGCTTTCGCCTTTAGATGTGGCGACTGGACAAGGAGGGAAGAGAGAAGGAGGAAGGAAGGCAAGGAAGCAATCAGATGCAGAATGTGTCATGGTTTCCCTGCTAACATCGCAGGATGGCTGCGTGTGTGTGTGTGTGTGTGTGTGTGAGAGAGAGAGAGAGAGAGAGAGAGAGAAACTGCAGAGATTGCAGAGATTGAAGTCAAAGGCCAAAATGCAAAAGAGTTTTTTTGTCTCCTTTCCCATGTGGCACCCCAAGAGCTGAGTGGTCACTCCATAGTAAAATTCAGGGCATAACTCGGTTAAGCAGAGGAAGAGTCTGAGTTTGACTCCTCCTCTCGAGACTCCTTCACACTAATGTGGGGTGGAAGTTGTCCTTGCACATCCTAAGAAGGGTGAGGAAGGCTGGTAATCTTACCAAGGACGTAACTGCAATGGAGGTAAGGTGATCTTAAAACCAAAGGCAAACAAACAAACAAACAAACAAAAAAACGCAAAGGCCACAGGGTCAGCCTTTTGGATTGGGAACCATACCTGATCTCAGGGGGAATGTTCAGCTGGGGGGAAGTCTGGGGCTCTTGTTGCTATACCAGTAGGAAGGACCACAGGGCCCTGAAGAAATGAAGAGAGAATGGATGTCAGCTATGGATATCTGCAGGGGAATCTGACCAGGTGCATAATATACGCCCTTACCCCAAGGCCGGTAAGGACATGGGAAATATCCCCAAGGTCTCCAGGAAGGCCAAACTTTCCTTCCTCCATTTCTTTTCCTTTTCTTTTTTTTTTGAGTTGGAGTCTCACTCCGTCACCCAGACTGGAATGCAATGGCCGCTCCTGGCCACCGCAGCCTCGACCTGCTGGGCTCCGGTGATCCTTCCGCCTCAGCCTTCCTAGTAGCCGGAACTACAGGCATGCGCTACCACACCTGGCTAATTTTTGATTTATTTTAGAGACGAGGTCTCACCAAGTTGCCTAGGCTGTTCTGGAACTTGGGGGCTCAGACAGTCTGCTCACCTCGGCCTCCCAAAGTGCTGGGACTACAGGCTTGAGCCACCACACCCGCCCCTTTCCTCCATTTCAGGATGCTATCTTGCAGAGGAGAAGGGCAGGGAAGGAAATTCGGAAACACTGAGCTTTTACCTGAACAGAATGACTACAAACTGGAAGCCGAATGCTTAATGAGAAGTGACTGGGTATTATTTTCGGCAAGTCTATAGGTTTCCTTTACCCAGAAGGGGGCTACCTACATAACAGAAATAAAAATTCAATATTTTCTGTGCCTCTCTCAGTGCAATGTGACTAAAATGTGGCCCACTACACCTCTAATACAATAGAACAAGTGGAAAGAAACAGCCTGAGACATTTGTTCCAAGGATGCATAAAGAGTGATATTACTCATTGTTGTTGACTTAGAAAGTCAAGAGAGGTTGGGACTTCTTAAGATGCTGTATTTTTGTATCTTTCAGTTTATATATTCACATTAGAAATTGATACAGATGCTAAGATGTGGGATCTATTACCCAGCCCCTTCCTTTTGCTCCTCCTGGTATCTCTCCAAGTGGCCTTCATCTTTGTTCCTTGCCCAGAGAGTGGTGTGCCATTAAGCATGGGAAACAGGTTTTCCACTGCAGTGACCACATTGTGGGCCTCAAAGGAAAAAAGTTCCTTTTGAACACACTTAATAAATGGCTCTCTGAGGCAGGACATCAGGAAAGATCCCACATATGTAACAGCAGATGATAAATTCTGGTAATTTACATCCATAGGTCATTCTAAGGACATTTCTGATTTATGACTTTGAACTGAGAAAATTCTAACTCAATTCAGAATCTTCCTGAGGCAGAAGCAAAAGAAGTCGTGCTCACATCTGCCACCTGGTGTAAATGAGCAGTAAATACAACCATATCTTCGGACTGAACACAATTACCCTGTCACCTCGTAAATATTCTTCCTGTTGCCTTCTGTTAATATTCTTAAATTCACAGAAAAGCAATTATTTGCAGCCTAAGCTTTGTAATGTAAGAATTATCCACATATATTTTACCTTTCAGTCAGACTTTGTTTTTTAAAATTCATGTTCAAAATAGGCAGGTGAAAACAGGAAGGGTTGGTGTTTATAAAACAAGCAGAAAAAAATAAGGATGATTCCCTCATGCTGATATATTCTTCTTTACAATTAAATTCTTCTTTAATTGGAAGACTGTGATAGTGAAGGAAGAAACAAAATGAAGGAAGTGGAAATGTTCTTGGGAGATTGGAGTCAGGTTTGCACTTACAGTGCAGTGAAATTCAGGCTTAGATTGGGAGACTTTTCTTCTGGTTCTTGGGGGATGGAGGGGTTTCTCAGGATGTGGGATTTTCAGTGTTAAGGTGGGGAAACTGGGATGAGTTGGCTAGCCTGGGTCAGAGTCACAAATGAGATATGCTTCAAAAACCTTTTAAAACATACACCAAAGAAGTAGTGGTTTCCAAGAGATAAAGCAAACTGGCAGAAGATATATGTAAATATTTCCTACTTTTTATTGTTATTGTGTCTGCGCTAACTCTCAGTGGCTCTGTCTTTCTGTAAGAGTGTGGGAGAACCCTTTCTAGAAACACTGGGGAGTGGGTGGCCGACTTTCTATTCAAGGGTGTCTGGCTGACTCCACATCCTTCGGCTGGACAGAGATCGGAACGTGCTGAATCAAGAACTTGTAGATCCTGGTATCTGTTAAATTTTCTTAAATGGAAATACATGATTATTCATATACGTTCTTCAAGGATGAGAATGTAAGTTTCCTCAGACTAGCAGAAGTCGGCTAGAGAGATGAGTTAGCCTGTGATCCTCTTAGGGAAGGAAGGGACCCAGAGAAGCAACATCTGTTCTGTTGTTAGTGACCATTCTTCTGGCTGTTTTTCTGTTCCGTGTCTTCTGTTAAATCAAGCAAAATCACATAGTTCACCTGTTTGTGAATGTGAGCGTGTGAGCGTGGGTCTCTCTCTGTGTGGAGTCTCTTTCCTCAACTCATAACCCACTTGAACAAGCAGCATGAGAGAAGTCACAACCATTCATCTGTTTTTGCTACTTGGTTCTTTTGGGTTCCATCTTCTAGTACAGTATAACTAGTTTTTCCCAAATGGAAAGGTATAAAATGAAAGTGTAGGTATACCTAGTCCTAGCTTAGTTGAGATAAACCCTGTGACAATTTCTTATATAACCTTGAAATGTGGATGTATATAAAAGCAGATCTTTTTAAAAACACAATACTATGCAAACTTTTCTACAACTTTTTCTTTTTTTTTTTTTTATAGTGTATACAGTATCTTTATAAATACATTTTATTTATTTTTAATTTTAGAGTTGTAGGGTACATGTGAGGATTTGCTGTGTAAGATTGTATGCCCATGGGGCGTGGGCTTCTTTTTTTTTTTTTTTGAGTTGGAGTCTCACTCTGTCACCCAGACTGGAGTGCAGTGGCCGCTCTCGGCCACTGCAGCCTCGACCTGCTGGGCTCCAGCGATCATTCCGCCTCAGCCTTCCAAGTAGCCGGAATCACAGGCATGCACTACCACCCCTGGCTGATTTTTTTGATTTATTGTAGAGATGAGGTCTCGCTGCCTAGGTGGGTCTCGAACCCATGGGCTCAGGCAATCCACTCACTTCAGCCTCCCAAAAGTGTGGGATTACAGGCTGAGCCACCGAGCCCAGCTCGAGGCGTGGGCTTCTACTGGGCCCTCTCTCCCCCTGGTAGTGGACATGGTAGCCCGTGGGTGGCTGTGCGTTCCTTATCGCCTTCCCTCCCTTCCCGCTTCCCTCCCTTCCTCTCCTAGCAGTGCCCAGAGTTTGTTGTTCCCCTCTTTGTGCTCATGTCTGACGTTTAGGTCCTGCTTATGAATGAAAACATCCGGTATTCAGTTTTTGTGTTGGTAACAGATCACTTAGAATGATGATCTCCAGCTGCATCCATGTTGCTGCAAAGGACCTGATAGTTTATACTTTTTTAAAGGCTACATTGTATTCTTCTGAGTGTTCACTAATTTTTTTAAATAGTCTCATACAGATAGACTTTAAGATTGTTTCCAACATTTTATGGTTATAAACAAAACTGCAATAAGTAGCAGAGTATGCTGGTCACTTAACATATTTGCAAGAATATTTGTAAGATAAATGCCTTGAAATGAAATGGCTAGGTCAAAGCATACATGTATTTGTTATTTTGATAGATATTGATAATAATTCCCACAGAGATTATATAACTTTATACTCTCACTGGCAATGTCTGAGAAGAACTTCCTTCTGGTACCTACACCCCCAGAGTTGTATTTCTTTGCAAATCTGATATGTGAAAAGTAGCGTTCTAGTATAATTTAAAAAATCAACTTTATTGAGATAGCGTTTACATGTAATATGAAGGATCTTTGGATAGCTCATGGATGAGTGTTTGTATAAATTTTAGTTTTTTGGGCATCAAAACAAACTTACACTAAATTGAGAAAGTCTAAATAATCCTTCATCAATTTTGTTCACTTTAAACATTTTTACATTTTAAACTCAAGGGGTACATGTGCATGTTTATTACATGGGTACATTGTGTGATGGTGAGGTTTGGGCTTCTATCAAACTTGTCACCGAAATAGTGAACTGGATGCAAAATAGGTAGTTTTCCAATCCTTGCTCTCCCCTCTCTCACTCCCTTCCTCAGGAGTCTCTGGTGCCTGTTGTTCTCTTTTCTATATCTACATGTGCCCAGTATTAAGCTCCCATTTATAAGTTAGAACATATGGTGTTTAGTTTCATGTTTCTGTGTTAATTTGCTTAGAATAACCACCTCCAGCTACATCCATGTTGCTGCAAAGGACATGATTTTGTTTCTTTTTTAATATCTGCATAATATTCCACGGTGTACATGTGCCACATTACCTTTATCCAATCCACCATTGAGAGACACCTAGGTTGGCTCCATGCCTTTGCTATTGTGAGTAGTGCTGTAATAAACATATCAGTGCAGGTGTCTTTTTGGTAGAGCAATTTAAGTTCCATTGGGTATATACCCAATAATGGGTTTTCTGGGTTGAGTAATTTTATTTTTAGGTTTTGGTAAATCTCCAAACAACTCTCCACAGGGCCTAGTTTACATTCCCACCAGCAGTGTAGGGGCGTCCCCTTTTCTCCACAACCTTGATAGCATCTGTTGTTTTTGACTTCTAAAATAGCCATTCTGACTGGTGTGAGATGATATTTCATTGCGGTTTAATTGCATTTACTTGATGATTAGTGATATTGAGCATTTTTTCACATTTGTTGGCAGCCTGTATGTCTTCTTTTGAAAAGTATCTATTCATTTCCTTTCCCCACTTTTTAATGGGGTTATTTTTTTCTGTCAATTTGTTTAAGTTCCTTACAGATTCCAGATGACAGCTTATTGTTGGATGCATGGTTTGCAAATATTATTTTCTCCCATTCTGTAAGTTGTCTACTTATTGATGTTTTCTTTTGCTGTGCAGAAGTTCTTTAGTTTAATTAGGTTCAAATTGTCAAATTTTGTTTTTGTTTCCTTTTCAGGATTTAGTCATACATTGGTTGCCTAGGCCAATATTTGAAAGAGTATTTCCAGGTTTTCTTCTAGGATTTTTATAATTTGAGGTCTTACATTTAAGTCTTTAATCCATCTTGAGTGAATTTCTGTATATGGTGAGGGATAGGGGTCCAGTTGCATTCTTCTGCATATGGTTAGACAGTTTTCTCAGCACCATTTATTAGGATGTCTTTTCTTCATTGTTTATTTTTGTTGACTTTGTTGAAGATCAGTTGGTTGTGGGTGAGCAGCTTTGTTTTTGGGCTTTCTATTTTGGGATTTCTGTTCTGTTCCATTGGTCTATGTGTCTATTTTTGGACCAATACCATGCTGTGTTGGTTACTCTATCCTTGTAGTAAAGTTTAAAGGCAGGTAATGTGATGCCTCCGGCTTTGTCCTTTTGCTTAGCTTTCTGCTCTGACTGCTCGGGCTCTTTTTTGGTTCCATGTGAATTCTAGAAGTTTTTTCTAATTCTGTGAAAAATGATGCTGGCAATTTGATAACAACTGTATTTAATTTGTAGATTGCTTTAGGCAGTATAGACATTTTAATGACATTGTGTCTTCCAACCCATGAATATGGAATCTTTCCATTTGTTTGTGCCATCTTTGATTTCTTTTAGCAATGTTTTGTAGTTCTCATTGTAGAGCTCTTTTACCTCCTTGGTTAGATGTATTTCTAGGGTTTTTTTGTTTTGGTGTGTAGCTATTGTAAGTGGGATTGTGTTCTTGATTTGGTTCTCGACTTAAAACATTGTTGGTGTATAGAAATGCAATTGTCTTTTGAACATTGACTTTGTATTCTGAAACTTTACTAAAGCCACTTATTACATCTAGGAGTGTTTTGGCAGAATTTTAACGGGTTTCTAGATATAGAATCATCTATCATCTGTGAAGAGAGATAATTTGACTTCCTCTTTTCCTACTTGGATTCCTTTTATTCTTTTTCTCTTGCCTGATTTCTTTGGCTATGACTACCAGTACTATGTTAAATAGGAGTGGTGAGAGTGGACATCCTTGTATTGTTCCAGGTCTTAGGAAGAATGCTTCCAGTGTTTGCCTGTTCAGTATGATGTTGTCTAAGGGCTTTTCAGATAGATCTTATTATTTTGAGGTATGTTCTTTTGATGCACAGTTAGTTGAGGTTTTTTTATCATGAAGGGAAGTTGGATTTTGTGAAATATTTTTTCTACCTCTATTGTGATGATCATATGGTTTTTGTTTTTGATTCTGTTTATGTGATGGATCATGGTTATTGATTTGTGCATGTGGAACCATCTCTAAATTCCAGTAATAAAGCCCACTTGATCATAGTGAATGATCTCTTTGATATGCTGCCAGATGTGGCTTGCATGTATGTTCTTGAGGATATTTCAGTCTATGTTCATCAGGGATGCTGTCCTGTTAGTTTTCTTTTTTGTTGTGTCTGTGCCAGATTTTTGTATCATAGATGATATTGGTTTTATAGAATGCATAAAGGAGAAATTCCTCCTCATGAGTTTTTGGAATTGTTTCAGTAGGAAGCAGCTCTTCCTTACACTTCTGGTAGAATTTGACTGTGAATCTGTCTGGTCTGGGGCTTTTTTGGTTGGTAGGTTTTTTTGTTACTGATTCCATTTCATGACTTTTTATTGGCCTGTTCAAGGTTTCACTATCATCCTGTGTTTCAATCTTAGAAGGTTGTGGTTTTTCAGGAATGTATCTATTTCCTTTAGATTTTCTATATAGAGCGAATCATAGTAGTCTCTGAGAATCTTTGGTATTTCTGTGGGATCAATTGTAATATCTCTTTTGTCTTTTCTGTTTGTACTTATTTGGGTCATCTCTCTTTTTTCCATTGTTAATCTGGCCAGTAGTCTATTAATCTTATTTATTCTTTCAAAGAATCAGCTTTATATTTCATTGATACTTTGTATGATATTATTTAATCTCAATTTCATTTAGTTATGTCCTGATTTTGGTTATTTTCTTCCGCTAGCTTTGGGTTTTGTTTTTCTAGTTCCTTTAGGTGTAACACTAGGTTGTCTATTTGACATCTTTCTACCTCCTTGATGTGGGCATTTAGCACCATAAGTTTTCCTCCTAGCACTGCTTTTGCAGCATCCCAGAGGTTCTAGTATGTTGTCTTTATTTTCATTGGTTTTAAAGAATTTTAAAATTTCTGTCTTGATTTCATTATTTACCTAAAAGCCATTCAGGACCAAGTTGTTTAGTTTCCATATATTTGTGTTGTTTTGAGAGTTCCTTTTTCTATTTTTATTTTGCTGTTTTCTAACAAGATGGTTGGTATTATTTCATTTTGGGGGGGAATGTATTGAGGCTTGCTTTATGACTGAGCATGTGGTCAATCTTAGAATACGTTCCATGTGCAGATGAGAAGAATGTATATTCTGTGGTTGGTGACTGGAGTATTCTGTAGGTGTCTGTTAGGTCCAATTGGTCAAGTATCAAATTTAAGTCCAGAATTTCTTTATTAGTTTTCTGCCTTGATGACATGTCTAATGCTGCCAGTGGGGTGTTGAAGTCATCCACTATTGTGTGGCTGTCAAAATTCTCTCAGGTCTAGTAGTAATTGTCTTATAAATCTGGATGCAGCAGTATTGGATGCATATATATTTAGGATAATTAAGACGTTTTGTTGGATTGAGCCCTTTATTATTATATAGTGTCTTTCATTGTCCATTTTTACTGTTGTTGCTTTAAAGTCTGTTTTATCTAGCCGGGCTTGGTGGCTCAGCCTGTAATCCCACGCCTTTGGGAGGCTGAGGTGAGTGGATTGCCTGAGCCCGTGGGTTCGAGACCCGTCTGGGCAGCAAGACCTCATCTCTACAATAAATCAAAAAAATCAGCCGGGCATGGTAGTGCATGCCTGTAATTCCGGCTACTTGGAAGGCTGAGGCGGAAGGATCCAGAGTCCAGCAGGTCAAGGCTGCGGTGGCCAGGAGCGGCCACTGCACTCCAGTCTGGGTGACAGAGTGAGGCTCCAACTCAAAAAAAAGTCTGTTTTATCTGATGTAAGAATAACTGCTGCTTTATTTTCTCATTTGTGCAGTAGATCTTTCTCCACCCCTTAACCTTGAACCTACCGGTGTTATTAGATGTGAGATAGGTTTGCTGAAGACAACATAGGGATGTGTCTTGCTTTTTAAACTGATTTTCTACTTTTTGTCTTTTAAGTGGAGAATTTAGGCCATTGACATTCAACATTAACATGTGGGGTTTTGTTTCTGTTACAGTGTTGGTAGTTGCTTTGAAGTCTTGGTTGTGTGGTTGCTTTATAGGGTCTGTGGGCTATGTACTTATGTGTGCTTTTGTGGTAGGATGTATCATTCTTTCATTTCTATGTTTAGAACTCCCTTAAGCATCCCTTGTATGGCCAGTCCAGTAGTGCTGAATTTCCTTAGCAATTGCTTGTCTGAGAAAGGCTTTATTTTTCTTGTTTATGAAGCTTAGTTTGGTAAGGTAGGAAATACTTGATTGGTATTTCTTTTCATTAAGAATACTTAAAACAGGCTCCTGTTTTCTTCTGGCTTGTAAGATTTCTGTTTAGAGGCCTGCTGTTAGTCAGGTAGGTTTCCCTTTGTTGCTGGTATGGCCATTTTCTCTAGCTACATTTAAGATTTTTTTCTTTTGTGTTGATTTGTGATAGTCTGATGACTATATGCCTTGGGGATGGTCATCTTGTATAACATCTCACAGGAGTTCTTTGAATTCCTTGTATCTGCATGTCAACCTCTCTTGTAAGACTGGGGAAGTGTTTTTTGGATTATGTCCTCAAAACCTTTTCCCAGTTTATTTTCACTCTATTTTCTTCTCTCAGGAATGCCAATAAGTCATAGGTTTGGTTGTCTTACAAAATCCCCATATTTCTTGAAGTCTTTGTTCCTTTTAAAAATTCTTTTTTCTTAAACTTTGCCTGACTGATCAAAGAATCAGTCTTCAAGCTCTGAAGTTCTTTCTTCTTCTTGGTCTAGCCTGTTGTTAAGGCTTGCAACTGTATTTTGAAATTTCTGAAGTGAATTATTGAATTTCAGAAGTTCAGTTTGGTTCTTTCTCAGTATGGCCATGTCCTCTTTCACATTTTGGATCACTTTTGTGGCTTCTTTGTTTTGGATTTCAACATTTTCTTGAATCTCATTGAGTTTCTTTTCCATCCATATTCTGAATTCTATATCTGTTATCTCAGATATTTCATTGTGGTTAGGATTCATTGCTAGGGAACTGGTGTGATTCTTTGGAAATGTGGGATCACTCTGGCTTTTTGTATTGCCAGAGTTCTTGTGCTGGTTCCTTTTCATCTGAGGGAGATGATGCTTCTTTTTTTTGAATTTGCTGCTTGGGATGGGGCTTTCTTAGATTTTCTTCTTTTTCCCCTTGTGCATATGACTGTGGTATATGTTGTGTATGGCCAATTGGTTTTGTTTCCGGGTGACTTTCGGAGGGCCGCAGCTCTGAATAGGTTGCTTGGTTTCGGATAAGTTTGTGTGGGGACTGTCTCGGACGACGCTTGTTATAGTGACAAATGTATTTTTATTTGGTGGTGTAGTTCAAGCGATATTCCAGTAGATGGCGAGTAAGAGTAAAAATTGGCAGATTGGCTCTTAGCTCGTGGTGCATTCACCCTCAGCAGGGCAGGGGCACCCGGAAAGGCATGAAAAACACCTTTCCCCATGCATACTTGCTTTTGGAAGGGGTGGAACCACAAGGGAAGCATGAAAACAGCCTTCTTTCCATGCAGCCTCCCAGGCTTTAAAGGGAAAGCCCGCAACTGTGCAAGAGGTGAGGAGCAAAGAACATGGGATGCCCCCCTGTCGTGGACTCCATGCCCGGGCTCTGGTGCTGCCTCCTTCAACAGCTGGTGCTGTGGCCCCATTTTCTTCATCCCAAGAGTGGCTTCGGCAGGCTGCACCCCCCCTCTTCCTTAGGGGTGGTCCACTCTGGGGTTCTGATCTCTAGGGAACCAGGCCTCACCAGTCTGGTGTGCTTGCCAGAGTCAGAGTGGGTTTTACGGGAGTCTGTGAGTGGTCTGGTGATGCAGTGGACCACTTGGCAGGGCAATGGCCACATGGCGGGGTAGGTAACCAGTATGGCGCCTGCAGTCTGGACCTGGGCCTGGGCCCTGTAAAAGGCAGGCAGTGTGTCATGGCTGCACAGCTGGCCACCCAGGTCTCTGTTCCTGTGAAGATCTTTGACCACCACTGACAGTGCTGCCCTGGGTCGTGGGGGAAGAGGGTCTCCTCTGCTGTTTAGCTGTCAGCATGTTATTGGAGAATGCGAGGGAAGAAGGGAGGCACTCCCATTTACCCCTTCCAGTCGACTCTGAGCTCCTTGGGGGTTGATCCCAGACAGACTTGCTGCTTTTCTTTTCCCTGTATGGCTCAGCCTCCTTGCGTCAAGTGCTCTGGAACTTCCAGTTTCCTTTTCCTCCAATTTCTGCTGGAAACTTGGGTATTCGCTAGCAACTTCGATCAACCTTCTGAGAAGAGCTCGTGTTTGATGTCGCTAGTCCTCTATCCCGGGAAAAAATATACTAACTGGTTGCAACATGTCCAAGCATGACCTAGTCTGAGGCACTGAGAAGGATAAGACATCAGTTTGCAAAATATCCCTATCAGAGCAATATGAATTCTGCCAAACTTGAAGCAAGAACAAACATCAAATTTATGGTGACGCTTAGGTGGAAGAAAGGTGAAATCACTGAAGAAAAGTTAGTGTGAACAATGTCCCCCTTCCCCACCAAATGAGCAGTTTACAAATGGATAACTCATTTTTTAAAAAATTCTTTTTTTAATTATAAAGATGTGGGGTACAATTCAGGGTTAGGTGTGTCCAAACGTTGATTATGCAGATACCCTGGTTGATGAGGTATGCCCCTCTCTCCCCTGGCAGTTACCCTAGACTGCCAATCCCATCCCCCCTCCCCTGACAGTTTCCCACTACTGTCAATTCCATTCTTACATTATTATGATAATTGTTCAAGGTCTGCTTATGAGTGAGAACATATGGTACTCTGTTCTTTGTTTCTGTGATAGATCACTGAGTATGATCGACTCTAAATCCATCAAGTTGCTGCGAAGTCCATATGTTTGTCCTTCTTTATGGGTACAGAATATTCTGTTGTGAAGATGTACCACATTTTTTTTATCCAGTCCAGCTTCGATGGGCAACATGGCTGGTTCTATGTTTTTGCTATTGTGAAAAGAGCTGCAACAAACATATGTGTGCAGGTATCTTTTTTGTAGAATGATTTGAGTTCCTCCAGGTATATTCACAATAGGGAAATTGCTGGGTCATATGGAAGGTCAATTTCTAGTTCTTTCAGAAATCATCACACTGTCTTCCAAAGACTTTGCACTAGTCTGCATTCCCACTAGCAGTGTAGAAGCTTTTCTTTTTTCCCACATCCTCGCCAGCATCTGTTGTGGTTTGTTTTATTAATGATGGTCATTCTTACTGGGGTTAGATGGTATCTTAATGCGGTTTTGATTTGCATTTCTCTGATAATGAGTGAGGCTGAGCACTTTTTCATGTGTCTGTTGGCTGCCCATATATCTTCTTTTGAGAAGTGTCTATTCATGTCTTTTGCCCACTTTTTAATGGGGCTGTTTGTGTTTTTCCTTTTGGCACATTTGAGTTCCTTGTAGATCCTAGATGTTAGTTTTTGTCAAATATACAGTTGGCAAATATTTTTTCCCATTCTGTGGGCTGTCTCCCTGCTCTCTTGATGGTTTCTTTTGCTTTTCAGAAGCTTGTTAGTTTGATAAGGTCCACTTGTCTATCTTATTTCTTAAGGTGTGGGCATTTAGGGTTCTGAATAAGAATTGGTTGCCAGTTCCAATTTCCATAAGGGTGTCTCCTGAGTTTTCTAAGATTCTTATAGTTTGAGGTTTTACGTTTAGGTCTTTGATCCATTTAGAGTTAATTTTTGTGTATGGTGATAGGTAGGGGTCCTATTTCAATCTTCTGCATGTGATCAGCCAGTTTTCGCAGCACCATTTACTGAATAGGTTCTACTTTTCCCAGTGGCTGTTGTTGGAGGTTTTGTCAAAGATGGTTTGGTTGGGAAATGGAGGCTTTGCTTCAATTTGTTCCATTGGTCTATATGTCTGTTCTTGTACTAATACCATGCTGTTTTGATTACTGTAGGCTTATAGTAAAGTTTGAAGTCTAGAAGTATGATCCCTCCTGCTTTGTTTCTTTTGCTAAAGATTGTTTAGGCTATTCGTGGTCATTTATGTTTCCATATGAATTTCTGTATTGTCATTTCCAAGTCTGAGAAGAATGATGTTGGTAATGTAATGGGTATTGCATTGAATCTGTAGATTGCCTTTGGTAGGATGGACATTTTAACAATGTTGATTCTTCTTATCCATAAGCATGAAATATTTTTCCATTTGTTTGTGTCTTCTTGGATTCCTCTGAGCGTGTTTTGTAGTTCTTATTGTAAAGGTCTTTCACTTCTCTGATTAAGAAGATGCCGAGGTATTTCATTTTTTTGTGGCTATTGTGAATGGGATTGTGCTTTCTATTTGGGTCTCTGCCAGCTTGTTTTTGGTGTATAGAAATGCAACTGTTTTTTGCATATTTATTTTGTACCTTGAGATTTTGCCAAAGTTCTTTATCAGTGCAAGCAGGTTTTTGATAGATTCTCTTGGATTTTCAAGGTATAGGATCATATCATCAGAAAAAAAGAGATAACTTGATTTCCTCTTTTCTTATCTGGATACCCCTAATTTCCTTCTCTTGTCTAATTGCTTAAGCTAGGATTTCCAACACAATGTTGAACAAGAGGGGTGAGAATGGGCAGCCTTGTCTTGTTCCAGTTTTCAGAGGAAATGTTTCCAGTTTCTTTTCATTTAGCAACATGTTAGCTGTGGGTTTATTGTAAATGGCACTTACTATTTTAAGGTATGTTCCTTCTATACCTAGGTGTTTGAGGGTTTTTATCAAGAAGTGATGCTGGATTTTATCAAAAGCATTTTCTTCATCTAATGATACAATCATGTGGTTCTTGTTTTTACATCTGTTGATGTATTTAATTACATTGATGGTCTTGTGAATGTTTAACCAGCCCTGCATCCTGGGGATGAAGCCTACTTGGTCATGGTGGCTGATTTTTGAGATGTGTTTTTGGATCCGATTTGCTAGAATCTTGTTGAGAATTTTTGCGTCTATGCTCATAAGGGATATTGGCCTGTAGTTCTCTTTTTTTGTTGGATCTTTACCTGGTTTGGGTATCAGTGTCATGTTAGCCTCATAAAATGATTTGGGGAGAATTCTATCCTTCTCAATTGCCTGGAATACTTTCAGTAGGATTGGTAACAGCTTCTCCTAGTATATTTTGTAGAATTCTACTGGAAAGTCATTCGGTCCAGGACTTTTTTGGTAGGTTGTTTTCATATGACAGAGTCAATTTCCTAGGTTATTATTGGTCTATTTAGTGTCTCAGTGTCTTCTTGTTTCAACCTGGGGTGCTTGTGTGATGTCAGAAAATCCTCCATTTCATTTAGGTTATCAGGTTTATTTCCATATAGGTGTACATAGTAATCTCTGATAATCTTTTGTATTTCTTTGGGGTCAGTTGTGAATTGCTCTTTTGTATTTCTGATTGTGTTTATTTGGGGTTTTCTTCTCTTTTTCTTGGTCATTTTGGCTATGGGCCCATCAATCTTGTTAATTCTTTCAAAGAACCAGCTTTTTGTTTTGTTGATGTTTTCTATGATATTTTTGTCTTCTGTGTTCTTTATTTGGGATTTATTTTTGTGATTTGGATTCTTCTGCTAAAGTTGAGGTTTTGGTGGTCTTCTTTTTCCAACTCCCTTAGGTGATTTGTGATCTTTCCATTTTCTTGATGTGTGCTTGTAGGGCTATAAATTCCCCTCTTAGAACTGTTTTCATGGCATTCCAGCAGTCTTGGTAAGATGTTTCCTCATTTTCATTTGTTTCCAGGAATCTTTCAATTTCTACTTTGATTTCAGTGTCGACCCAGTAGTTGTCAAGCATCATGCTATTTAGTGTTCATGTCTTTGTAGGCTTTGGGGAAATTTTATTGGTGTTGATATTTATTTTTATTCCACTGTGGTCTGAGAATGTGTGTGGCAGGATTCAACCTTATGGAATTTGTTTATGCTTGCTTTATGGCCAAGGATGTGATTGATCTTGGAGTATGCTCCATATGATGATGAGTAAAATGTATTCTGTGGTTGTTGGGTGGAATAATCTGTAGGTATCTATTAAATCCATTTGGTCAAGTGTCAAGTTTAGTTTCTGAATCTCCTTGTTGATTTTTTTGCCTCAATGATCTATCTAGGACTGTTAGTGGGTTATTCAAGTCCCCTGCTATAATAGTGTTAGCGTCAATATCTTTTTTTAGTTTACTTGGTAGCTGCTTTATAAATGCTGGTGCTCCTGTGTTGGGTGCTTATATATTTAGGATCGCTGTTTCTTGTTGATGAAATGAAACGTTTATCATTATGTAGTGTCCTTTTGCGTCTTTTTAAATTTTGATAGCTTAAAGGTTGTTTTGTCTGATATTAAGATTGTAGCTGGGCTCGGTGGCTCAGCCTGTAATCTCGCACTTTGGGAGGCCGAGGTGAGTGGATTGCCTGAGCCCACGGGTTCGAGACCTGCCTGGGCAACTTGGCGAGACATCATCTCTACAAAAATTAGCTGGGTGTGGTAGTGTGCACCTGTAGTTCCAGCTACTTGGAAGGCTGAGGCGGAAGGATCGCCAGAGCCCAGCAGGTCAAAACTGCAGTGGCCAGAAGCGTGCCACTGCACTCCAGTCTGGGCCAGAGTGAGACTCCAACTCAAAAAAACAAAAACAAAAAAAGATCGCAACTCTTACCTTCTTTTGTGATCCATTTGCCTGGAAACTCATTTTCCATCCTTTAACTTTGAGTCTGTGTACATCCCTTGTAATGAGATGAGTCTCCTGGATGCAGCAAATAATGGGGTCATGGTTTCTTATCCAGTTCACCATTCTGTGTCTTTTCAGTGGTGCATTTAGTCCATTCACATTCAGGCTGATTATTGAAATGTGATTGCTTATCCCTGTCATGAGGTTCTTATAAAGTTTTTTCTTAGTTTGTATTCTTTTGGCTTTGGGGTTAATGTATGCATGTGTTTTCAAGTTTCTTGTTGTGCTGTATTCTCTGTTGATTCTGTGCTCTGCTGTTCTCTTGGGAAGAGTGTGGTCATTCTTTTTTTCATTCTTCTGTGCTTAATACCTTTTAAAGTGTCTCCTGTAGAACTGGTCTGGAAGCTGCATAATCTCTTAGGGATTAGATGTCTGGGAAGGATTTTAGTTCTCCATCACTGTTGAAGCTGAACTTGGCTGGATAGGAAATTCTTGGTTGAAATTGTTTATCTTTGAGGACTTTGAATATAGGGCTCCAGTCCCTTCTTGCTTGTAGTATTTCTTCCAATAGGTCTACTGCTATTCTGATTGGTTTTACCTGATAGGTAGTCTGACCTTTCTGCTACCTTTAGGATTTTTTTCTTTTGTGCCTACTCTGTGTAGGCAAATTACTATGTATCTAGGGGTTGATCTTCTCATTTGGTGTTCTGTGCGGTTCTCTGTATCTCTTGTGCTTGGCTGGTCACATCTCTGGTGAGATGGGGAAAGTTTTCTTGGATTACCTCCTGGAATACTTGCTCGTATTCTCCATTTCCCTTTCTTCTTCTGGGATACCAATCAGGTGTAGGTACGGCCTCTTGGTATAATTGCACATCTCTTGTAGGTTTTGTTCTTTCTTTCTTTTTTTTGAGTTGGAGTCTCACTCTGTCACCCAAACTGGAGTGCAGTGGCACGCTCCTGGCCACCACAGTCTCGACCTGCTGGGTTCTGGCAATCTTTCCATCTCAGCCTTTCAAGTAGCTGGAACTACAGGTGCACACTACCATGCCTGGCTAATTTTTGATTTATTGTAGAGATGAGGTCTTGCCAAGTTGCCCAGGTGGGTCTTGAACCTGTGGGTGCAGGCAATCCACTCACCTCAGCCTCCCAAAGTGCTGGGATTACAGGCTGAGCCACCGAGTCCAGCTAGGCTTTATTCTTTCTTTCTGAATCTTCTTTCTATTTTTTTTTTTTTTTACAAATCATGCTATTTCCATATTCTAGTGTTCAAGTTCTGAGATTCTTTCTTCAGCTAGATTAGTTCTGCTTTCCATGCTTATCATCTTGTTATTTATTTCCTGGATGAAATTTTCTATTGTCAAAAATCTCTGTTACAAGTTCTTTCAGTGTTGCATCTTGTTTTTCTTGAGTCTTATTCACTCGTTCCATCCATTCCTTAATCCCTGTCATATTCTGAGGCCAGTTGCTGGTGACTTCCATGGTTTGGGCACCAAGGTCTGATTTTTCAGGGGTTTGCCTTTGGTACACTTGAAATTGCCTGAGGTCTTCCTTTGGTTTTTCCTCATTTGTGATAGATCTTTTGTTTTTCTCTTTAGTTCTGTTATTGTGTCAGTGGGAGAGGCTTTCCCTTCTGATGTTTGCTCAGCCCTCTATTCTTCCCTGATCTAGACTCTGGATTTGTTCTATTTTGAAACAGGATGGTGGATGGGAAGCTTTGCTGTCTCTTGTAGTTTTTGAAATTCGAATAAAGGATGGAGTGCTAGGATTCAGAAACTACTTGCAAATTACAATGTTCACTTATTGTGGTCTATGTTCCCTGAGACCCACTCCCCACCACCACTCTATATGACAATGTAAAGCACAAACTAAAGCAAAAATACAATTGAACACACACATACACATACATACACACACACCCCAAAACAATCTGGAATAATAACAAAGTATAACAAAACAAACAGCAACAACAACAAAAACCCCAAGAAAACTAAGCACACACACACACATATGCCTAGCACAAAGTGATTAGAGAAGAAAATAAGACCGGAAAAAAAAAGAAAAGAAATTCAGATAGAACTCTCACACATATATTGACACACACCTTAAACTATAAAAAATAAAAAACCCAGAAGAACAAAAGAACGAAAACAAACAAAAATAACAAAATGGAAGATGAATACTCAGACATTCATATACACACATAAACATAAAATGACATATAAAAGAAGAAAGATACAGAAAAAGAAAAAAAAATCGGGGGGGATGCAGATCAAACTCTCACATATACATTCATGCACAAAGGAAAAATATTGGAAAAATAGATGGACTAACAAAGAATTTTTAAAAATTAGTAAAAAAAATAAATAAATAAAAAAAGAAAAACCCCTGCCCTCTTGTAGGCTCTGTAATTGTTCCTCTCATCAGGTCTCTCCTGCGGACCACCTCTTTCACTCTCTCTTCAGTGTCCAGAGCAGGGAAGGAGGAGGGGCAGTGGAAGTGGATGGGGCAGCAGTACTCCCCTCCTACTTTCCTATAGTCAGTGACATCTTCTCCGGTGGGAATGTACAGGATTGTCTCTTCCCCAGGTATGTACTTGCGTGGGGTGCCCCAGCCAGGCCTGGAATGGAGTTCTCCTATTGCAACAGACGTCCAGGCTCTGCCTGGGTTTGTCCCTCTCAGTTGTTGCCCAGCTGTGTGGTTCTGATGTTCAGAGGATTTCTGGGAAGGAAGGGTTTGGGTCAGCCCTGGACTCACCACTGATCTCTTTGGAGTCCTTCCTCATCCTTTTCTGGTCACACCCTTTTTCCTGTGGCTGGATCAGGATAGGGGTGGGGTGCCTGGAACTCAGCACTCCTCAGGTCCTTACGAAGTTTGTGCTTTCAGGATATTCCCCTCTGGGTCGTGATCAATCCCTGAGTAGTTGATCCACCAGTCACAGAGATTGGGTCTGTTGCTCCATGGTGAGCAAGTCAGAGCATTTTCCTGCCCTGCTTTCAAGATGGTGGTGAGGAACCTCTCTTGTCCTTTCCCATGGAACTTTGCCTCTGGACTCCCTCCACAGCCCCTGCTGCCAGTGCCCTGCCAGGTGCTGAAGTGGTGTGAGGCAAAGCCTGTAGTCTGTAGTCTCTCCTGCCAATGGTGATGGAGAGCCTGGGGCCATAGTCTCTCCCTGCTGCTTTTCACAGGAAAACTTTTGTCCATTAAAGAAAAAATGGTCTTTGGCTTCTGTGACCTGGGAAGAGCCAGGGACCAAGCAAAGAAGCTGCAGCATCAGCTATTGCACCGGGGACCTGGCCATTTTCTCTGGGTCTCCCAGTTAGACAGTCTCTCTCAGTATTTTCTTCCCAGGAAGGGTTTTGTTGATTAAAAAAAAAGAAAAGAAAATGGCACTCAGCTTCTGCATTCCGGGAATCACTAGGGTCCAAGCCCAGCAGCTGTGGCACCAGCTGCTGCACCAGGACAGCCCGGGCCTAGCTCCCTAGCCCTTACTTAGTCAGACACTCACACGCCCACTCGCTCACCAGCACGTACACAAAATTTTCCATACACTCACTCACACCGGGGCTTGCATAGTCCGACTGGCTCAGCCACCATCTTCCCGACCTCTTGGATAACTCGTTTTAAGAAGAGATGAGCTGATGTTGAACACGAAGCCTGTCAGACCATTCATATTAATTTTCAAGGAAAAAAAATTCATCTTGTTTGTTCCCTAATTGAAGAGAACCGAAAATTAACAGAAAAAATATAACCAATACCGTAGACATCTCAGCTTGGGCTCAGTTTATGCAATTCTGGCTGAGAATTTAAAGTTGAACAAACTGTTCACTTGATGGATACCAAAACCGTTATGCCCAGATCAGCTAAATACAAGAGTAGAGCTTTTAAGTGTTTTTAAACACTTGGGATCAAAATCCTGAAGTTTAGCTTTGGCAATTTGAAACAGGAGCTAAACATGGCTTTACTAGTCTGATCCTGACAGCAAAGCAATGGCTACCAAGTGGTAGAAATTGTCCAGTCAAAGCAAAAGTGGACCAGTCAAGAGCAAAAGTGATGGCAGCAGTTTTTGGAGATGCTCAAAGGAATTTTGCTTGTTGATTTTCTGGAGAGTCAAAGAGATAATATCTGCTTATTGTGATAATGTTTTGAGAAAGTTAGCCAAACTGTTAGCAGAAAAGTGCCCAGGAAAGCTTCACCAGAGGACCCTTCTCTACTGGGACTATGCTCCTGTTTATTCTTCTCATCAAACAAGGGCAATTTTGCAAGATTTTGGTGGGAAATCATTAGGCATCCACCACATGGTCCTGATTTGACTCTTTCTGACTTTTTTGTTTCCTAATCTTAAAAAGTCTTTAAAGGGCACCCACTCTTATGTAGTTAATAATGTAAAAAACATTGTATTGATATGGTTAAATTCTCAGGACCCTCGGTTCTTTAGGGACGGACTGAATAGCTGGTATCTTCGCTTGCAAAATTATCTTAAACTTGATGGAGCTTATCTTTTTTTTTTTTTAAAGCAGGATTTATTGAGAGGACAGAAAAGCTCCCACAGTGGGAGGGGACCCGAGGGGGTTGCCCAATGGGGTTTATCTTGAGAAATAAAATTTATAATTGTAATTTTTATCTTTTCATTCAATTTCCCCACAAAACTTTATAAGTCCCCTTGTACAATATGCTCATTTTACTTGTACATTTCAGTGAGTTCTGAAAAATATATATCCTGGTATAACTACCTTGGCTAAAATATGAAATCTTTATCTCATCTCAAGTTCCTTTTTGCCTTATTTGAGTCAATCCTTCCTGCTCTGTCCCAGGCAACAATTGATCCACTTTTAGATTATAAGTAGATTTATCTTTTTAAAAGAGTTTCATGTTAATGAAATCATACTTTGTGCATTCTTTTGTGTCTGACTTCTTTTGAGCAGCAGGGTGGTTGTATCAGTACTTCCAGTGTTGAGTACGTTTTCATGTGCTTATTGGTTTTTCATCTACCCGCTAGTGTCTGTCTGAATATTGCCCTGGGTTGTTTTCTTATCGTGTTACAAAAGTTATTTATATCTTGTAGATACAAGTCTTTGTCTTTTATATTTGTTGATACAATTTTTCATTACCTTATGGCAGGCAAAGACTTCTTAGGACAAAAAAGTCTGAACCATAAAATAAAAAATTAGAAAAATTGCATTTCACCGAAAGTTAAACATTTCCTTCTTCAAGATATTTTTAGAAAAATGAAAAAGATAAGTCACAGATTGGGAGAAAATAGAAACACGTATCTGACAAAGTCCCAGCAACTTTGCTCTGAGATGAATGGAAACATGTTCACAAAAAGACTTGTATGTTAATATACACAGCAGCTTTCTTAATTACTCTCTGATAGTGTTGGAAGACTCAAGACAGTGATGAGTCTTTCAGTCTATGAACATGGGCATCTCTTCATTTATTTAGGTCTTCTTTAAATTATCTCATCAGTGTTTTGTAGAGGTCTTGGTCATATTTGTTAAATTTAACCCTATGTCATATTTTTATGCTATTGTAAATGCCCTTTTGTTAATTGTCACTTTCTAATATAAGAAATACAATTCATTTTTAAGTATTTGCCTTATAATCTGTGACATTGCTAAAATCACTCTCACCCTAAAATCACTCTACACCCTAAGATACTATTTTCTATATACATAATCATGTTGTCTGAAGGTAAAGACAGTTTTCTTTAACTTCCTTTTTTAACCTGCACACTTTTTATTTTTCTTTACTTATTGCAGTAAATAGGACCTCCACTACAATGTTGAATACAAGTGATGGTAGTGGGCATCCTTACTATGTGTTTGATCTTAGGGAGAAAGTATTTCTTTCACTATTAACTATGATGTTAGCCATGGGTTTTCATAAGTCTTATTTATCAAGTTGTGGAGTTTTCCATGTAATGCTAGTTTGGTAGGCTTTTTTATTTTTATTATTATTATTTTTGATAATGAATAGGTGTTATGTTTGTGCAAATGCTTTTTTCCCATCCAATAAAATAGAGATTCTTGTGATGATTTTTATGGTGAATCTTATTTATTCTATTAATGTAACAAATTATGTTGATAGATTTTTTAAAAGTAAAATCAGAAGAGATCAGGTGCATTCAGGGTGGTATGGCTGTAGACCAAAGATTAAATTGGTCTAACTTTGGAATATACTCTATTTGATGATAGTATGTTTTTAATATATTGTTGGATTTGATTTGCTAATAATTTGCTAAGGATTGCATTTATATTCATGAGGGAGATTGGTTCATATATTTCTTATTTGCAAAATGTTAGTCTGGTCTTGGTATCAGAGAAATGCTGACCTTATAAAATGTGTCTGGAACTATTTCCTCTGGAAAAGTTGAATAGAATTAATCAGTAAAGCAATCTAGACCTGGACTGCCCTTTGTTAGTTGGTTTTAATTATAAATTCATTTACTTTAAAAGATATATTGCATTCAGATTTTCCATTTAAAAAAATTGTATGAGGTTTGTCTTTTAAGGAATTTGTTCATTTCATCTAAGTTGTTAAATTTTGGCATAAGTTGCTTGCAGTATTCCTTAGTTATTTGTTTAATGTTTATAAAACATTTCTGATATTGGCTGCTTGTATTTTCTCTTTTTCTTGACCCATCTAGCTAGAAGTTTATCAGATTTCATTGGTTTATTGCAAGGGGCTGACATTTTTTGCTTTAATTTTTTAAAAAAAATTATTTTTCTCTTTCAATAATTTTTACTTTTATCTTTAAATTTTTCTTCTTTCTGCTTGCTTTGGGATTAATTTGTTCTTTTTCTGGTGTCTTACAATGAAAACAGAGATTTAATTTTAATCTTTCCTACTGTTAGTGTACAGGCAGGGTGAGGGCAGCGTGGTGGAGAGGGGAGGCACGGCACCAGTAACCCAGAGATCTGAGTAAATGCAAAGAATTGCAACACGCAAAAAGATTAAGAAAGAAAATTTTATTTAAAAGTAGATTAAAGAGAGAAAGAGAAGGAAGAAAGATTTACCTCTCCAAGGTGGGGAGGGGGACCAAAGCCAGGAAGCATGGTGATAGCCATGGCTCAAAAAGCACATGGCCACACCAGACTCTAGCAAGGCAATGGCCGCTGGTTGCTTGTGGTTAAGTGCTTTTAACCATTCCCCTAGACAGGGAAGATTATTAAGGTGATTGGGTGGTGGTCTACTTCCACGTCATCACAAAGGGGCAGACAAGTGCAGTTACTGATGATGTCAGGTGATGAACAGCAGGCAGATGGGTGGGTTAGTCACATGATTGCTGCCATGGTGGGGCAATCATGAATCATGTAGGTCAGCCCTGAGGAGGTGGTTTCCTGTAAGAGTCTTGTTAAGGCATTTGCAATTCACAAACTCCTTGATCAAAAGTGGTCGTATTATTACTTTTATGACTTTGGCCAGCCATACGATGATCTTTGATCTTCGGTCTTGACAAGGAACCTAAAAGTTTGCTAGAGATTATTATGCTAAGCCATGAATGGTAAGGCTGTCCTGGCTTTGCATCTGAAGGAGATTAAGGGGCATGGGATAGGCTGCTGCTTGTTTTGCAGCAGAATGTCTGAATGCTTTCTAATGGTTACACTGAGTCAAAAAGACTAAACTAAGAATAAGCTAAATTTCTTCTAGGTTTCTGTAGGTATCTTTCATTCCCCACTCCTGCTCTTGGAAATATTCTTATGATCCTGGGAAACAGGGTGAAGATCATTCTTCTGTATCTACTTCCTGCTGAAATGGGCCATAGAGATGTCCCTACCTATCTATTTCCAAGGGCATGAATAGGAAACAGTGGAACCTTAACTGAATACTATTTGGATTTAATAAAACATTGATAGAGAGCATAGGCAAAAGTTATTAAGCAAATAATGATGAAAAAAAGTCTATTGTCCCAAAAGCAATTCTGAAAAAGTGAAAGTAGTCCTGTACATCCTATGTATGTTTAGCCAGCTTCTAATTCATTAACGTAAGTTGAAACATTCTCTTGCAAATTATCTATAGTGGTACCTTAACAAGGAAATACAGCCACTTTGACAAAGTCTGAAGAAGGAAAAATTGAAAACATTAAAGACATGTAGTTAGGTTGTAACTTAAATTGAGACTTCAAAACAGGTAAACGTCAGCAAGAGAAAACGGTTTCCTTTTGTTTTTTTAATAGGTCTGATATACTTTATATGCTAGAGGGTGAAGCCCAGGTTATTCTGCCATTTGTCCTATGCTGGATAGTAATCCTTGTACCTGGTCTGCAGGAAATTGAGGAGGAGGGTGTGGGGCAGGTGTGTTTCCTGGAGCTTGCTTCTTATCTCACTCTAGAGACTGAGAACTTTAAGAGCTTAAGTATTAAAATTTTTTTTTTTTTTTTTTTGAGTTGGAGTCTCTGTCGCCCAGACTGGAGTGCAGTGGCCGCTCCCGGCCACCGCAGCCTCGACCTGCTGGGCTCCGGCGATCCTTCCGCCTCAGCCTTCCGAGTAGCCGGAATTACAGGCATGTGCG
>NW_007074650.1:150132-176886 GCF_000164805.1 Carlito syrichta | reverse complement strand
CATTTATTGTAGAGATGAGGTCTTGCCTGCCCAGGTGGGTCTCGAACCTGCAGGCTCAGGCAATCCACTCACCTCAGCCTCCCAAAGGCACGGGTTTACAGGCTGAGCCACTGAGACCGGCTCCTCTTTTGTTTAAAGGAGAAAATTCTTTTGGATAAGCCTATATGATTTCAACATGGATGGCCAGGACCAAAAGTCTGGCACCTGTGTTAAATTAAGAATTAATTTGGTTTCCAGTGCCCTATTTACCTGGGATGCTGTTGGGGTGATGGTGAGCCAGTGCCAAGCAGTTTAGCAGATTTGCAGGCTTCCATAAGTGGTCACCATTTGTGACCAAGTGTTCTCTTTTCTCTTCAGAAGAGAGAGCACCTGCTTTCCAATGGCTCTTTGGCCTGCACAGTGGATGAGGTCCAGGAGGTTTAGGCCTCTTTGGGGCAACTATGCTTTCAGTGCCCCACAGACTGTACCCATAAGCAATGGGCACTATCCCCTCAGCCGGTTTGTTCTTACCAGGTGTCTGATGGGCAGTTGGAGATATGTCACTAATGGTGACTGCCAATTGGGGTGCCTCTTTAGCCCTCTGGTTCTGCAGCCCTCCATGCTGGCACCCTGTTGCTTTTCTAGTGTTTTAGCAAAAACAAAACAAAAACAAAAACAAAAACAAACCTCGAAAGTTCTTTTTAATAGGACATAAGACATAGGACACATAAGACATTTTAATTATTTCTGTTTGTAACAGTTTGATGCAAAACCTTTTGGAGTGAACAGACCACATGGATATAAAATGATCTGTGCCTCGTATTTATAATTATTAACAGGCAAAGTTGTTAATAACTCTTAGGAATTACTAAATTGTAGTCTTAGTTGCAAGGTGTGGACAATTAGGTGAGAGTGATCAGCTCCCATTCTTTTTTTTTTTTTTTTTTTGAGTCTGAGTCTCACTCTGTCACCCAGACTGGGGTGCAGTGGCCGCTCCTGGCCACCGCAGCCTTGACCTGCTGGGCTCCGATGATCCTTCCGCCTCAGCCTTCCGAGTAGCTGGAATTACAGGCGCGCGCTACCACGCCTGGCTGATTTTTTGATTTATTATAGAGAAGAGGTTTCACTAAGTTGCCCAGGTGGGTCTCGAACCCACAGACTCAGGCAATTCACTCACCTCGGCCTTCCAAAGCGTGGGATTACAGGCTGAGCCACTGAGCCTGGCCTAGCTCCCATTCTTATTGTGCTCACACAGAGTACCCAGTGTTTTACCCATCTGGCAGAAGTACTAGGCTTAGTAAAAGTGACTTAACCAGGTGGGAATGGCCAGTTCCCAAACCTCATGTCACACAGTGTGTTTAGCATTTAAAGTTTTACCTTTTTCATAAGAGGGTGCTAGTTAGGCACAACAGGTGATTTAATCTTTTGTTTACAAAATACAACTTTAGCGAACCTGATATAACAAATTGGTGTTATTTAGTGCTAATGTTAACACATGGTAAAGTTGGAAGTAATATTTTACTAGAGCACTTGCAAGTTTGGTTGGAAAAACAGATTAAAATTACAATTGACCTTTTGTAGTTAGTTAACAGGATTAGTTTACATGATCCCTTTACTTTTGTCTGGAAAGAAGGTTGATATATTCCCAGTTTAGATATAACTTGAGAGAGATTTATAAAAAAAAAACCCACAATAAACAAGAACTTTGATATCTTTTTGTTTCAGCCACCTCCCTGAGAAGAGACCTATTAAGCTACGTGGAAACCTGAATGGGCTTCCCAAGTACATGCAGGGGGGTGGTGACTTGCTGCAGCTAGTAGGGCTGCCACCAGGAAGTTATTAAGCAGTGGGAGAAGGGGGTGAGAAGGCTGGAGGCTGGGGTTAGGTGCCGTGGCCTTTGACACCGGCCCCTCCTCCAAAGACAAAAGAGAAAGAATGGAGGCTGGGGTTAGGTGCCATGGCCGTGGATGCCAGCCCCTCCTCCACAGGTAAAGGTGGAAGGCGAGAAGGAAGGGAAACTGATGGAGAGTAGTAGCAAAAGCAGATTACAAGAGACAGGAGTAGTTAAACCAGTCGGGTTAGACTTTGAGTTGATAGAGGGAAAGCAGGAATCATAGTGGTTGAATGAATAGGAGAGTATGAAGGAGGTGAAAACCTTTTTGAGGGAGGATTGTCTCAGTTAGCAGGATTAGTATCCTCTGATGAGCCTATGGACAATGGGGTCTGGGGAGCCAACACAGAAATACGGCAAGAGGAACAGACAACTGGGTGGCAAGCTAACTCATAAAAGGCCTGAATATATGGGATTTCAAGGTATTTGTCATTTTTCTTTAAGTACAAATCAAGCTGCAAAAGGGTGTTAGGACCTAGGGAGTTATTTTCCCCGTACTTGTCCACCAGATGAAAAGGTCAGCTGGTGCAAGGTGGGCCAGAGCTGGTGCCGGGGCTGCAAAGCAGTATTTTGGTAAAAGGACAGTTGGAACGGGCTCTTGGTTTCTTGAATTTGTTTCTGGGCTTTATCCCATCCAGATCCCTTGCCGGGCATCCCCAACAGGTTCAAAGGAATCAGCGCAAAGGATGTGAGTCAGTAGGGAGAGAGCGTCCTCCCTTCCCTGTGCCCACTGGAGCTTGCCGGATGCATGCTCCACCATGTCTTGGAAGGCCTGGTACCAGAACTTTCAGCAATTAGGTCCCTGAACCTTGCTAGGAGTCTTCCAAGATGGACACTGGAAACTTGAGAGACCCAGAAAATCATCCGAACAAAGGGCGGTCCAAGAGCACGCATCCAAATACGTGGGTGTGTGGATAAAAAAAGGGGGGGTGACTCACCAGAGGCACAGAAAGGTGTACTGTAGCTGTTGGAGTTTCAAGGTCCTTCATCGAGTTACTTCACCAGTCAGAGAGGAAAAGAGCAAAGAGGTGCTGGCAGAAAAAGAGCTTACAGGTGCTGGCAGTTCAAACTTTCCTTCGGGGACCTTCTTGCCTCCCTAGGGAGTAGCCCTAGGCAGAGACCATCAGCTGCCCTCTGAGATCCAGCTCGGTTCATGGGGAAATGCAGAAATCTTGGCTAGAAGGAAGTAAAGAGTTAACCTTAGTCCCTCATCCTGTCGGGCCACAGCAGTCTGATGTCTTTCCCTGGGCCTTCCAGCAAGCTGAAGTGTAGCCTCAGCCAGAGCTTTCAGTTGCCACCAGGTTCCAACATAGTCCACAGAGGGTCACCATTTAGGAAATAAGAGAGAGAGAGAGAAATATCTCGGATATCTCGGTGGAACCTCCAAAAATGTTAGAGTACAGACAGACAGGGTGGAGGTGGATTGTTGGAGAGATGGAGAGGAGAGGCACAGCACCGCCAGGGCGGCAAGCTGGAGGTGCCACGCTGGGAACCCAGAGATTCAAGTAAATGCAAAGAATGGCAACACACAAAAAGGTTAAGAAAGAAAAGTATATTTAAAAGTAGATTAGGCGGGTTCGAGACCCGCCTGGACAACTTGGCGAGACCTCATCTCTACAATAAATCAAAAATTAGTCGGGCGTGGTAGCACGTGCCTGTAGTTCCAGCTACTTGGAAGGCTGAGGCGGAAGGATCGCCAGAGCCCAGCAGGTCGAGGCTGCGGTGGCCGGGAGTGGCCACTGCACTCCAGTCTGGGCGACAGAGTGAGACTCCAACTCAAAAAAAAAAAAAGTAGATTAGAGAGAGAAAGAGAAAGAAGAAAGAAGATTTACCTCCCCAAGGTGGGGGAGGGGACCAAAGCCAGTAAGCATGGTGACAGCCGAGGCTCAAAGAGCACATGGTCACACCAGACTCTAGCAAGGCAA
Organism: Carlito syrichta; assembly: GCF_000164805.1. Lineage (NCBI taxonomy): Eukaryota > Metazoa > Chordata > Mammalia > Primates > Tarsiidae > Carlito > Carlito syrichta. Next base: position 173,091 of record NW_007074650.1, on the reverse strand, counting down.
TGGCCACTGGTTGCTTGTGGTTGAGTCCTTTTAACAATTCCCCTAGATGGGAAAGATCATTAAGGTGATTGGGTGGTGGTCTGCTTCCACGTCATCACAAAGGGACAGACAAGCACAGGTACTGGTGATGTCAGGTGATGGACAGCAGGCAGATGGGTGGGTTTGTCTCACGATTGCTGCCATGGTGGGGCTTATTTGAGTCATGTAGGTCAGCCCTGGGAGGAGGGGTTTCCTGCAAGAGACTTGTTAAGACATTTGCAATTCACAAACTCCTTGACCAAAAGTAGTTGTATTATTACTTTTATGACTTTGGCCAGCCATACGATGATCTTTGATCTTCGGTCTTGACAAGGAACCTAAAAGTTTACTAGAGATTATTATGCTAAGCCATGAATGGTTAGGCTGTCCTGGTTTTGCATCTGAAGAAGATTAAGGGGCATGGGATAGGCTGCTGCTTGTTTTGCAGCAGAATGTCTGAATGCTTTCTAATGGTTATACTGAGGCAAAAAGACTAAACTAAGAATAAGCTAAGTTTCTTCTAGGTTTCTATAGGTACTTTTCACCTACTTTCCTTATTTTCTAATACAGCATAGGTATTTAAAATTGTAACTTTTCCTTTAAGTAAGACTTTAACTACCTATCACAAATTTTTATGTTTTGCTTTCATTTTTATTCAGTTAAAAATATTTTCTAATTTCCCTTTAATTTCTTTTTTGACCCATTAGTAATTTACAAGTGTGTTTAATTTCCAAATATTTGTGGATTCTTCCAAGTATGTTTCTGTTTTTTATTTCTAATTGAATTTATTTGTGGTCAGCAAATGTACTCTGTATAATTTCCTTTGAAATCTCCCCTTTGAGACTCCTTCTATGGCCTATTGTGTGATGTATTTTGTGGATATTCTATGCACACTTTAAAAGCATGTCTATTCTGCAGGTTTTAGATGCAGTGGTTCATAAATATCAATTAGGTTAAGTTGAAGGCGTTGATCAAGTCTATATTTTTACCAATCTTTTGTCTGCTGGGAGAAGTGTGTTGGTATCTTCTATGGTGAATTGTGTGTTTGCCTAATTCTTTTTTAGCACAGTCATTTTTTGCTTTTTGTATTCTGAAGCTCTCTGGGGAAACTTAAATTCTTCTTAAATCATAGCATGTGGTTTCATTTTTAAGAAATCTTTTAAAAACAGTTTTCAATACTTTATTTTATTTGAAAGATATGGGATACAAGTCAGGATTAGGTACATAAGTAACCTATGTATAGGTGAAGTTTGACCTCCAGTTGGTCCTCACTTGCCTGGTGTAGGATCATATACCCTTTATGTTGTTACATACTTACCTTTCTTCCCTCCCCTGGCAGTGTCCCATGACTGTTGAATATTTAAGAAATACTTTAAAGAACTATTTGTAATTCCTTTTCTCTGAACTTTATTTCTTTTTTCCCTGTTTGTTGATGTTTTAACAAATTAGCCCTTTGACTATGACATTTGTTGCACAGCTTTTACTTTTGACTTCTTTATGGTAGCTTTTTCTAAGCAAAAATTTTTGATTATTTTATTAGTTTTTTTTAAAGAACTGATTTAGGTTCACAGTAAAACTGAGTGGAAAGTACAGAGATTACTCACTCCCTGCCTCTACATATGAATAGATAATAGCCCACCAGAGTGCTAACTTTTTTTTTTTTTTTTTAACAAACATTGAACCTACATTAACATATCAGTGTTGCCCAAATTCCATAGTTTACATTAGGATTTACTCTTGGTGTTACACATTGTATGGATTTTGACACATGTACAGTGATATTACAGTGTCCTATGGAATAGTTTCACTGCCCTAGAAATCCACTGTTCTTTGTCTATTCACCCCTCCATCCTTCCCTCGCAACTCCTGTTAACCACTGATCTTTTTATTGTTTCCATAATTTTTTATTTTTCAGAATGCCATATAGTTGAAACACATAGTATGCAGCCTTTTAGATTTTTTTCATTTAATAATATGCATCTAAATTTCCTTTGAGTCTTGTTATGGTTCACTAGCTCTTTTCATTTTAGCATTTAGTAAGATTTCAATATTCCACTGTCTGAATGTAACATAGTATATATTCGCCTACTAAAGAACATCTCAGTTGCTTCCAAGTTTTGGAAATTATAAATAAAGCTGCTGTAAACATCCATGTGAATGCTTTTGTCTGGATACAAGTTGTCAGCTCATTTGGATAAATATCAAGGAACCTGGTTACTGGTCATATTGTAAGAGTACTTTGAATTTGGTAGGAAACTGCCAGACTGTCTTCTGAGGTGGGGGGACCATTTTGTATTTCTATCAGCAGTGGGTGAGAACTCCTCTTGTTCCACAACTTCTCTAGCATTTGTCATTTTTAGTGTTTTGGATTTGTGACCCTTTTAGTAGATGTGCAGTAGTATTCCATTGTTTTAATTTTCAATTCTGTAATGACATATAGTGTTGAGCATCTTTTCATATTTGTCACCTGTATATATTCTTAGATGAGATGTCTGTTAAGGTCTTTGGCCCATTTTGAAATCGTTTTTTTTTTCTTGTTGCTGTGTTTTAAGGGTTCTTTGTATATTTTGGCTGATAGTCCTTTACCAGATACGTCTTTCGCAAATATTGTCTCCCAGTCTGTGGCTTGTGTTCTCATACTTTTGATGGTATTTTTCAGAGCAGAAGTTTTAAATTTTAGTGAAGTTCAACTTGTCAATATTTTTTTCATAGACTGTACCTTTTGTGTTGTATCTAAGAAGTCATTGCCGTACTCAAGGTCACCTAGATTTTTTTCTATGTTATCTTCTAGGAGCTTTATAATAAAATTTTTAAAAATTTTGCACTCAGATCTCTAACCCAGTTTGAGTTAATTTTTGTGAAAAATGTAATGTCTGTGACCGCATTCATTTTTTTGCATGTGAATGTCCAGTTCTTCTGGCACTATTTGTTGAAAGACATATCTTTGTTCCATGGTATTGCTTCTGTTCTTTTGTCAAAGATCAGTTGACTATATTTATATGTGTCTATTTCTGGGTTCTAGTCTGTTCCATTGGTGTACTTGTCTATTCTTTCACCAATACCACACCATGTTGATTATTGTAACTTTATAGTAGGATGAAGCTGTTTAGTGTCAGTGCTTCAACTATTTTATTTTTTCCATTTAATATTATGTTTACTATTCTGGTATTTTGCCTCTCTGTATAAACTTTAGAATAAATTTGTTGATATCCAAAAAAGAAATTACTGAGAGTTTGATTAGAATTGCATGAAATCCATAGATCAAGTTGGGAAAGAAATGATATCTTGAAAACATTGAGTCTTTCTTTCCATGAACACAGACTATCTCTTTATTTATTTAGTTTTTCTTTTATTTCTTTCATCAGTTTTTTTTTTAGTTTTCCTTATGTAAATTTCATATTTTGTTAGATTTATATCTAAGTATTTTATTTTTGAGTGCTAATGTAAGTGGTATTGTATTTTACGTTTCAATCCATTTGTTCACTGCTGGTATAGAGGAAAGTGATTGGCTTTTATATAATAGCTATATCCTGAAACCTTGTTATAATCACTTATTAGCTCTATATTTTTGTTTTTAATTCCTCTGGACTTTCTACATTGTCAATCATGTCATCATCTGCAAACAATGAGAGCTATGTTTCATCCTTCGTGATACATATACCTATTATTTTCTTGCCTTATTGCATTAGATAGGACTTCTAGTGCCTTGTTGAAAGTTTTTGATTTTAATGTAGTTTAAATTTTCAGTCTTTTAAAATATTACTTCTGAGTACTGGATCATACTTACAAAGGCTTTTATCACTTTGGTATTTCAAAAGTAAATTTTATGTTTACCTTAAAATTTTGGTTTCATTTTTTGTTTTAAAATTTTGATATATAGAATTTATAATGGAAGATATAGTTTTAAAATTGTATTTTTCAACATGGTACTCAGTCTTTTCAGTGCTAATTTGAAATAATACTTTTATTATATAACAAATCCTTGAATGTGTTTTGATTTTTTTCTGTTCAGTTACTATGTTTGTTTAATCATGCTTCAATATCTCGCTTTTTATGATTATATTTTTATATGTTTATATTTTAATATCTTTAGGGCCAGTCCTTCCCTTTTATTCTTCTTTTTCAGGATTTTCCTGGATATTTTTGTGTACTAGTTTTCCTAGCTGAACTTTTGAATCAGTTTGTCTAGTTAAAAAAGTTGTTTTTGTATTTTAATGGTATTATGTTAAATTTACAGGTGTGTTATCTTCTAATACTAAAATTTCTTGTTGTTTATAATAACTTTTTAGTTGATTCTCCTTGATTTTACAGGTATATAATATTACCAGATGGAAATACTTTAGCCTTTTTTTCCTAATTTATACACTTTGTGTATCTTTCTTTTCTCCAGTTGTCTTGACTAACATGTGTGGGAAAATGTTGAAGAGTGATGGTGATAGTGGACACCCGTGTATTATTTTTTGACTTTACTGAGATGCTTCTTGTGTTTCCTTATTAAGCATGATGATAGCTTTGGAATTGGAATGCATATATTTTATTATGTTCAGAAATATATATTCTAGCTGGGCTCGGTGACTCAGCCTGCAATCCCGCACCTTGGGAGGCTGAGGTGAGTGGATTGCCTGAGTCCGCGGGTTTGAGACCTGCCTGGGCAACTTGGTGAGACCTCATCCCTACAATAAATCAAAAAATTAGCTGGGCATGGTAGTGCATGCCTGTAATTCCAGCTACTTGGAAGGCTGAGGTGGAAGGATCGCTGGAGCCCAGCAGGTCAAGGCTGCGGTGGCCAGGAGCAGCCACTGTACTTCAGTCTGGGAGACAGAGTGAGACACCAACTCAAAAACAAAAACCAAAACAAAAACGAAAACAAAAAACAGCAACAAAAGAAATATATAGTCTCATTTGTTAAAAGCTTAATAATAATAATAAGAATTCTTAAAAATTCATGAAAACCTTTTAAGAAATTTTGGAGAATGAAGCTTAGATAAAAATAATAAGAAACAAAATATAAAATATTAATATAGTAGCTAGGTTAAAATTTAAAGCTGCTTACTCTTCAAAAGAAACTGGAAGGATAATTAAAAGGCAAACTACAAGCTGGGAGAAGATATTTACCACAGAGGAACTGCATATAGAATATATAAAGAATTTTACAGGGTGATATTTTTCCCACATGAACTTTACAAATTAATAAAAAGACTAATAACTCAATAGAAAAATAGACAAAAGGCATGAACAGAAATGGATGTTGAATTTTATCAAATGTCTTTACAGTATATTTGGAGATGTTTATCCTTGACTGTTTTATGCTCCTTTAACAGAATATCACACACAGGGGACTTCATAATGAACAGCAATTTATTGGACTCACAGTTCTTCAGGAGGCTGGGACGTCCAAGATTATGGGGTCACATCTGGGAAGGGCCTTCGTCAGTACCTATTTTTTGAATCATATTGGCTGTACGTATTTGTCTCATGTTGATCGGATGTGTGTGTGGTAGCTATTAAAGTGTTCCCTCATAAGATAAATACATCTGAATGGTGTTGGTATGAGCAGGTCAGTATAGACATGATTTGTTGATTCAGCCAGGATCTTGCTTCCTAGCATGACTGCTTATGTGTTGAAGGGTGATAAGATTTCCCCTCTACCTAAATATTAATACAGATACACATGCACATATAAACAAGCACATTTTAGGAAGCTAGGATCGTAACTGAGTCAATGTATCAATCTGGGTTCACTTGAACATCTCTCTGGAGTTGGTGATCCCAGAGAAGGGTCAAATCTGAGAGTTTTTCCTAAGAGCGGTTACCAGGCTTTTCCCAAGCAGTTTTCCTAATCCAGAGGTTGAGAATATCTCCTAGTCTGTCCATCAGCACTGAATGAGCATCTGAATTAAGCCTGTTAAAAGTCAGGCTAATATTCCTGTTGGCAGCGTTTTTCCTCTAAGGATGCAAATCTGTGGTCTAACCATAGTAGAGAGTTCAAAACTAAATGCCACACGGGAAACAAAATATTTCACTGTACTTTGCAACAATATCAGACTCTGCCAGTATCCTAAGTGGGTCTGGCTCTCATTTCCAGTTGCTCGGACTCTCCAGGACTCTCTGCTCGCCTGGGCGGTGATGCCAACTTAGTGTTGATATTTGGATAGAATTTTTTCACCTGGAGCAAAATAATGAAAACATCTTGTTTGAGATAGTATTCATAATTAGGCCATTTAAAAACGAATGCTTGTTTGGTGCTTTGTTCCAGAGATGAGGAAAAAAGTACCCGAGTTTCTTAGATTTACAAAACTTATTTCCATCAAACTTACTTACCTTATTGAATGTTGTGTGATATTGTAAAAATGAAAAAAAAAATCACCTTATGTTGAAAACTGTATTCACAGGTTTCATATTTCATTCTCAATAGCTTTTATTGCAGGCTGGATAAATTGTAGTTGTGTTTTCTACAATTGATTAAAATCTAAAGTCACTGTAAGCGTATACATTAGAACTTGGAAAACATTATTTTCTGGAGCTTATATGTATTTTGTCTAGAAGAGAAAAAACACTAACACAATCTTATTCTCAACTGAAATTATATTTTGGCATTTCAGTTTTTATCTGTATACTTTAGGAAATTGTTCCTGTATGGGTTCCATACCAGATAACAGAAATAGAGTATCCACGGTAACTCCTGACATCTTTGGATGTTTTGTGCTCTTCAGTTCCCTTCACAGCCATCTCAATTCTTTTATTGCAGCTGCATAAACATGTTTTACAGAGCTCACATTCCCCTAAAGTCATATCAGAATCCAAATAAAATCATACCAATACAATAGCAATAAGATCTTGAAACAGAGTAATATATCAGGACAGAGCTAAAAATGTTTCCTTTAGACTTTTGAGTCCCGAGATTCTGCCTGCATCACTGTGATAAAGGACACAGGTAAATAGTGGTTTTGAACTTTCTTAGATAGGTATGGCTGGCATTATTAATTCTCAATATTTCTATAAAGTAGACATTCAGGCTCTGGGGGAGAAAATCCTGCTTTGGCCATTGAGAATTCCAGAAGGAGTTTTGGTCAATGTAAGAGGGAGAGTCAGATAGGGGCGCATTCCAGGGGGAGGGTTAGCTTAAACTCAGGGGCTGACTCGAAGAAGAAAGAATGAGAGTGGGCTGGGTGCAGTGGCTCAAGTCTATAATCCCAGCACTCTGAAAGGCTGAGGTGAGGGGATTGCTTGAGCCCACAGGTTCGAGACCAGCCTGGGCAACCTGGTGAGATCTCATCTCTACAGTACATCAAAAAACTAGCCGGGCATAGTAGCACGCACCTGTAGTTCCAACTACTTGGCAGACTGAGGTGGAAGGATTGCCTGAGCCCAGCAGGTTGACGATGGGGTGACTGTGAGTGTGCCATTGCACTCCAGCCTGGGTGACAGAGTGAGACTCTGACTCAAAAAACAAAACAACAACAAAACTAATAATGAGAGTGGAAGAGAAAGGGGGACTTGTGTGCTTGGGTTGAAAAATAGCTCCCAGGGAAACAGCCCCATGCAGAAATCTGCCCAGCTCGTTTTCAACAGACTCTGAATTCAGCTCTTGACTTGGCTATTTTCTAGATTTCACATTGAGAAAGTCACTTCACTTTTCTGAATTTTGCTTTCTATTTTTTTTTTTTTTAATTTTAAAGATATGGGATACAAGTCAGGATTGGGTCCATAAGTGGTTTGCGTACAGGTGAAATTTGGGCTCCCATTGGACCTCATTCACCTGGAATGGGATCATGTGCCCTTATTGATGTTGTGTCCCTCTCATCCCTTGGCAGTGTCCTGCTACTGCCAATCCCTTTCTTGTACTATTATGAGAGGAGTTCAGGGTCCACTTATGAGTGAGAACATATGGTACTCAGTTCTTTGTTTCTGTGATAGATCACTGAGTATGATAGACTCTAAATCTATCCAAGTTGCTGGAAAGTCCATAATTTTGTCTTTCTTTATGGCTGCATAATATTCTACCATGTGTATGTACCACATTAAAAAAAAATCCAATCCACTTTCGATGGGGAGCACGATTGGTTCCATGTTTTGCTATTGTGAATTGTGCTGCAATAAACATGCTGTGCATGGGTAGAATGATTTTTTTTTTTGTAGAATTATTAGAATTTCTCCAGGTGTATTCCCAGAAAAGGGAATTACCTGATGGTATGGAAGGTTGATTTCTAGTTCTTTTAGAAATCACCACACTGTTTTCCATAGATGTTGAACTAGTTTGCACTCCCACCCACAGTGTAGGAGCATTCCCTTTTCTCTGTATCCTCACCAGCATCTGTTGTTTTTTATTTTCCATGTTTTAATGATAAAAATAATGCCCATTTCCTGAAGTATTGTGAAGATTAGAAAAGATAAACAGTCAACATATGCAAAACTCTCATTCTAGTGCTTGGCACATAGCAAGCACTTGAAAAAGTTAGTTTTCTTTCCTGTCTCTGGATTACTTTCTTATTCTCCTCTAATGACCAGAGTTTAATGGAGAAATGTTTCCAAATGCAGGATTTCATAGTTGTCCCATTTACCTTTTAAATATGGCTCCTCCATGGCCTTTGGGTAGAAGTCAAACTGTGTTGATACAGACCCAAGAAATTATAAAAGTGAATGTTCAGAAGATTTCTGGTACTGTTCCCAGAATGTAGTTGGGTTGGTAAATGGAGCCTATTGTGATTTTACAGGTGCTCAGTCTCAATGACATGGTGAGATGCACTCTAGCTGCTTGGAAGTTGTGATCTCCACATAGACCACTTCAGGAAGAGGGCACTTCCTTCAGTTTCCATTACCACCCTGGATTTTCTTGTTAGTTTATCTTTGCTTCCACTCCCAATATAGGGTCAAGCTATTTCTTTTTAGCTCTTGGAAAATGAAGTTTGCTTGATTTTTAATCTCATTTTCTTTTTCTTTATTAGGTTAACTCTGACTCATCCTTTAAATCTCAGATCACCTGTTAATTAGTTAAAAAAACCTTCCCTCTTCCCCTTGGACCAGGCTAGACTTACTGCTACATGCTATATATCTTCCTGATAGTGCTTATTACACTTATAATAATTATTTGCATAAAGAGTGAATTCCATGTCTTGTTTTCTCCTCTATTTCTAGCACCTGGAACAGTTTTTGGATCATGAGAGGAGACCAATAAGTGGGTTTACATTGAAGTTTAATATTTGGCTTTACATTTAAAACTTGGGGTTAGTTAAAACTCCAAAGCTTTCTGGGTATTCCCTATATGCAGTGCTGCTTGAGGTAAATCTGTCTCCATGGGAGTTGGTTGTGAGTCAATTAATTAAAATAATAATTATTTTAGTTACATATGGAAAGTCAATTAGCGTGAGAGCTTCTCTTATATTCCTACCTTCCTAACTCAGAATAATTTTCTGTACTCACTGACAACAGTTACCAAGTTCATAAATAGAAAATTCTAAATTACAGTCTATAAAATGTGGAGCTTTATTGAATGCAGCTAACTTAATTGAGTTACTCTGCTCTAGACCAGTGGTTCTCAAACTTTGGTGAACATTCGAATCACCTGGGGGGCTTGTCAAGACTTCAATTTTATTTGATTGGGAAAATCAACACCCTACTCTCAGCAACTAATAGAGCTACTAGGCAGGATATTAGCAAGGATATGTAAGTGAACAACAGCATCAAACAATGACATCTAATTGACATTTATAGAACATTTCAACTGACAGAAACAGAATACATATTATTTTCAAGCACCATGGAACATTCACCAAAATAGATCATATCCTGGGTCATAAAACAAACATCAAACAATTTAAAGAATTGAAATCACACAGAATGTGCTTTCTGATCATAATGAAATGAAGTTAGAAATCACTGGATGAAAGACAACAGAAAAATCTCCATACACTTAGAAACGAAATAACATACTTCTAAATAACCCATGAGTTAGAAGGAAATTTCACAGGAAATTTAAAAATACATATAATTGAATAAAAATTAAAGCACAATGTATCCAAATGTGTGGAATGCTGCTAAAGCAGTGATGAGAGGGCTCACAGATTATAGTAGAGAAGAGGAAAGATCTCAAATCAATAATCTAAGTATATTAGGTAGGGTTCTCCAGAGAAACAGATCTATCAGGCTAGGTATATGTCTGTCTGTCTAGCTAGCTATTGTTTTCCAGCTATCTACTTCTCTAGATATCTAGAAAGAGACTTATTATAAATAATTGACTCTCATGAGATTATGAAGACTGAGAAATCCCTTGATCTGCCATCTGTCCTGGAAAGCTGAGGACCCAATTTTGAAGGCCTGAAATGCTGAAGAAACTGGAGAGTCAATGGTATAGGTTCTAGTTCAAGTCCAAAGTCCTGAAAACCATAAATGCCAGTGGTGTAAGTCCCAGTTCAAGGGACTAAGATTGATGTTTCAGCTCAAGCAAGCAGGCAAAGAGAAATTTCTCTCCCTCCACCTTTTTGTAACATTCAGTCCTCAATGTATTAGATAGTGCCCATCCACATTGGGGAGGGCAGCCTGCTTTATTCTATTACTGCTTTAGAGCTTACTGATATGCTAATATCTCTGGAAACACTCTCCCTGACATACCTAGAAATAATGATTAACCAAATATCTAGGTAACCTGTGACACAAAATTAACTCTCACACTATGTTTCTACCTCAATAAATTAGAAAAATGAGATAAAAATAAACTCAAAGCAAGAAAAAAGAATGGATAGCAGATATCAAGGTAGCGGAAAACATAGAATTAAAAATAAGAACATATTACAGAAAAACTAACAAATCAAAATGCTAGTTCTTTAAAAAAATCATTAAAATTGATAAACCTCTAGTAAGACTGACAAAGATAAAAATAGAGAAGAAAAGAATCAGTATCTATGTTGACAAGAGATATTATTACATATACTGCAGCCATTAAAGGGACAGTCTGGGGCTACTATGAACAACTTTACATTCATAAATTTAACAACTTAGAAGAAAAGGATCACTACCTCAAAAACCACAATCCACTCAGCCAAGATGAAATAGATAACATAAATAGCCCTTTAATAACTAAAGAAATTAAATTTCTTATTACAACATTCTTTAAAAAGAAATGTCCATACCCTGATGGGCTATATTGTAGGATTTTTTTCAAACATTCAAAAAATTAAACAAATTTTACACAATTTATTTTAGAAAACTAAGAGGAAGGTGCATGTTCCAATCTACTTTATGAGGCTTATTTTACCCTGATTCCAAAACTAGACAAGTGCCCCTCAAAGAAAGCTACAAATTAATATCTCTTGTGACCTTATATGCAAAATTCTTCAAGAAAATTTTAGCAAACCAAACCCAACAATATATGAAAAGAATAATATAACACATCCAATTGAACTTTATTCCAAGTATCAAAGATTGGTTCAATATCTGAAGCTCAATCAATGTAACATATCATAAAAACAGACTAAAAAATAAAAATCTCACAATCATATCAGAAAAAGTATTTGGCAAGATTTAGCACTTATTTATGATAAAACTCTTCATACTCTAGAGATACAGGGAACTCTCTCAAGTTCATAAGAAGTATCAACCAAAAAACCCAGCTAACACCATACTTTCAGCATTAAGTTAAGATGTGTGCTCTCACTACTCTTTTTTTTTTGAGTCAAAGTCTCACTCTGTTTCCCAGGCTGAAGTGCAATGGCATGCTCATGGCCACTGCAGCCTCGACCTGCCTGGCTCAGGTGATCCTTCTGCCTCAGCCTTCCAAGAAACTGAAACTACAGGCATGTGCCACCATACCCGGCTATTTTTTGGATTTATTGTAGAGATGAGGTCTTGCTAAGTTGCCCAGGCTGGTCTCAAACCCATGGACTCAGGCAATCCTCCCACCTCGGCCTTCCAAAGTGCTAGGATTATAGGCATGAGCCACCGTGCCTGGCCGCTACTCTTATTTAACATCCTGCTTGAAGTTCCAGTCAGTGAAATAAACCAAGAAAAGTAAGCAAAATGCATACAGATTGGAAAAGAAAAAGGTAAAACTTGCTCTATTTGCAGATGACTTGAATGTATATATAGAAAATTCCTAGCAATTACAAAAACAAACAAACAAGCAAAATTCCTAGAATTAAAAAGTAGGACCACAGAATACAAAATCAGCACACACAAAATATTTTTTTCTGTATACTGTGAGTGAACAAGTGGAAATCAAAATGAAAAATGCCATTTGTTGTTGCTGCAAAGAAAATGAAATACTTACATATAAATCTAATAAAACACGGATAGGATTGGTATGCTGAAAGACATCAAAGAAGACTGAAACACTTGGAGAAACATAATGTGTTCTTCCTAAGTGGATTGTTAAATTTAATGCAATTTCTACCAAAACATAAGCAAGGTTTTTTGTAGATGTAGATAAGCTTATTCTGTATGGAAAAAGGAAGGCTGTAGAATAAAGAAAAACTTTTGGAAAAGAATAATGAAGTAGGAGGAATCATTCTTTCTGATGTTAAGGTTTATAACATAGGTAATCAAGACAGTGTGGTGCTAGTGGAGGAATAGATACATAGATCAACGAAACAGAATAGAGAACCCAGAAATACATCTACACAAATATTCTCAGTTTTTGACAAAGCAGCAAAGACAATACAATGGAGGAGTGCTATCTTTTTCAACAAAGGATTCTAGAGCAATTGTATGTCAATAGGAAAAAAAATTGCAATAGATATCTCTTACTTTACATAAAAATTAAGTCAAGTGGATCACAAATTTAAAGGTAAAGCAAAAACTATAAAAATCCTAGAAAAAAATTGAGAAAATGTTTGGGATCTAGGATTAGGCAAAGAGTTTTTAGTCTTGACATCAAAAGCACAGAACATAAAAGGGAAAACTGATTAACTGAACTTCATAAAAATTAAAAACTTTTGTTCTGGTTAAGACCCTGCTAAGAGGATAAAAACTATAAATTACAAATAGAAAGGAAATGTTTGCAAGCCATATATTTAACAAAGGTCTTGTATATCTAGAATATATAAATAATTCTTTAAAACACAACATTAAAAAAGCAGTCAATCCAACCAGAAGATGCTCTAATAACGTACACAGACATTTCACAGAAAAGGTTATACAAATGGCAAGTAAGAACATGAGAAGATGCTCAATATCTTTAGCCATTAAAGAAAATTAAAACCACAATGAGTGATGACCTATAGCTAAAAGAAAAAAGTAGTGATAACACCCCATGCTAGTGAGAATGTGGAGAAACTAGATCACCCGTATATTGCATATATTGCTAGTGGGAATATAAGATGGTATAGCCACTCTGGAAAAAAATTTGGTGGTTTCTTTTAAAGTTAAAATGGACATATCCATTTTTAACAATTCAGGAGTTACACTTTTGGGAACATACCCCAGAGAGGTGAAAACGTATCTGCATGTGAAAACTTGTACATGAATGCTAACAGTGGCTGTGTTCGTAATAACCTCAAACAGAAAACTGCCTAAATTGTCCTTCAATAGATAAATGACCAAACAACCAGTTGTGCATCTATATCATGTGTCTTGGTTTGGGTTTCTAAACAAAATACTTTCGACTGGGTAATGTATAAACAACAGAGAAATGTATTGCTCACAGTTCTGGAGACTGGGAAGTCCAAGATCAAGGTGCTAGCAGATTCAGTGTCTAGTGAGGGCTCTCTGATTCATAGATGACACTTTTCATCTCTGTCCTCACATGATGAAAGGCTCCCTCCAGTCTTTTTTTAAAAGGAGACTAATCCCATTCATGAGGGTGGAACCCTCATGATCTAATCCCCTCTCATAGGACCTACTTCTCAATACCACTGCTTTAGGAATTAAATTTTTTGGGGAGGGATACAAACATTCAGACCATAGCACCATGGAATACTACTAAACAGTAAAAATGAATGAACTATTGGTACACACAACTTGGAAGAACCTCAAGGAAATTATGTTAAGTGAAAAAAGCACATATACTGGATGAAGAAGTACACATACTGCATGATTTCATATATATAATACTAGTCCAGGCGTGGTGGCTCAAGTCTGCAATCCCAGCATTTTGGGAGGCAAAAGCGAGAGGATTGCCTGAGACCAGGGGTGTGAGACCAGCCTGGGCAACTTGGTGAAACCTTGTCTCTACAATAAATAAAAAAATTAGCCAGGCATGGTGGCTTGCACCTGTAGTTCCAGCTACTTGGATGGCTGAGATGGGAGGATCACTTGAGCCCAGCAGGTTGAAGCTGCAGTGGCCATGAGCATGCCACTGCACTCCAGCCTGGGCACAAGAATGAGACTCCAACTAAAAAGAAAAAATATATATATTTGAAACACTTGTGAAATAACATTATAGAGAACAGATTATTAGTTTCTAAGGGTTCAGGATGGGGAGAAGGATGAGTGTAGCTATAAAGAGGATCCACAGGAGGATCCTCTGGCGATGGTATACTTAAATACCTTGACTGTGGTGGTGGTTGCATGAAACTACATGTGATTAAAGTGCTCATGTGCTCTACATACACACACACATGCACATACACACAGTGAAATCTATTAATAAGCTCTATAGACTGTAACAGTTTTCTGGTTTTGAAATTGTTTAATAGTTATGCAAGATGTTAACATGAAGGATGCATGGAATCTCTCTGCAACTTTTCTTGGCACCTATGAATCTATAATTCTTTGAAATTAAAAAGTAAAAAGATAAATATACCATTTCTGAGCCCTCCTCCACAATTTTTCATGCAGTAGATATGGGGTAGGGCCTGAGAGTGTGCATTATTAATACATTTTTATGTGATACTGCTCTATATGTTGAGAACTTCTTCTTTTGGTACTGTGGGAAACATAAAGACAAAAAGTAAGACTGTCTATGGTCAATGTATCCATAATTTAGTGAGAATAAGATAAGAAATAACTGCAACACAAGTAGATACAACATAGATGCTGAAAACAAGATAACTCTAGGAAAGTTTCAAGGAGAAACAGATTAAAACTAAGGGATCAAGGAAGACCTATGGAAGGGTTGACATTTAAAAAGAGTATGAAAAGATGAGGAAAATTATAAGTTGCACAAGATTGAGGAGGGCATTTCAGGCAGAGTAACTGCATGAGCAAAGGCAATGGAAGATTAAAAAAAATAAATTGAATTATTTAGGGAACAATGTTTGATAGAATTTGAATGGACTGTAAGTAAAGTGTAGTTAGTAATGAGCAACCAGACAAAAAAGTGAAGTTGTAATTTATGTTATACAAGACCTTGCATGCCAGACTGAGAAATCTGTGTCTAATGTGAAAAGTAATGAAGATCAATCGAACCTTCCTGAAAAAGTAATTGGAATTAGATCTAAGACGTCCCATAGTTTTTTAAATAGAGACTAAAAATACAAAAATTGAACCTGTTATGTTTAAACTTACTTTCTTGTTATGTTCAGAATTAAGTATAGTGTGGTAGATGAGAACATAAGTTTAGAGTCCCAGAAACATTGGTCTAAATTTACCACTCTGACCTCTATTGCTTTATATTAATTCTCTCTTAAAATGGAGAAAACAAGTTGAACTTGGTAGCTCAGCATGTAATCCCAGCACTTTGGGAGGCCAAGGTGAGTGGATTGCCTGAGCCTGCAGGTTCAAGACCAGCCCAGACAATTTGGTGAGATCTTGTCTTTATAATAAATCAAAAATTAACTGGGCATGGTAGCATGTGCCTGTAGTTCTGCCTACTTGGAAGGCTGAGGCAGGATTGCTTGAGCCCAAGGTTGACACTGGGGTGGCCATGAGTGTCACTGGGCTCCAGCGTGGATGACAGAGTAAGACTCCAGCTTAAAAAAAAAAAAAAAAAAAAAAAAGGAGAAAATAGCCCCATACATAAAGGGCTGTCATTAAGCTTTTATAGGATAATGATTGCAAAGTGTTTATTACCATACTTCCATAAATGATAATGATGATAATGGTTTTTAGAAACCTGACACCATTATTTGGTCTGCAAGCATAGCATGCAGATATTTGGCCTTATTTGGTATGGTAATGAACATCTTCCCAAAATGTTTGAGACATACATGCAGAGTTCATGTTTTGAAATTTCTGTATATTCTTTGCTTTATTAAAATTGACAGATGATTCCAAGATGGCACTGGAGTTGGTTGGAGTGCAAGAGTTTCCACATAAATGAATGGGTACAGGGATGAATATGCATGCAACTGTGTCTGCAAGTGGGTGTGTGAGTGTCTGATTGAGTGGGGACGTGGGAATTAATGGCCTGAGCTCTCCTGCAGTGACTCAGATCCCAGCGTACTCCATGACCCAGAGGCAGGCACCATCCCTGCGACCCTACCAGGAAGAAAGTGGAGAAAAACACTCACTGTCAGCACTGCCCACCTGTTGCCCAGGCTGGTCTCAAACTCCTGGGATCAGGAAATCCTCTTGCCTCAGCCTCCCAAATTGCTGAGATTATAGGTTTGAGCCAATGTGCCTGACCAGGAGCACCATCTTTTATAAAGCAGCTACTAAGTAAACTAAAAAAAGACATTGACTCTAACACTATCATAACTGAGGATTTACATATTCCACTAACAACCCTAGATAGATCGCTGAGGCAAAAAATCAACATGGAGATCTGAAACTTCAACTTGATGCTTGACCAAATGGAGTTAATAGATACCTACAGAATGCTCCACCCAACAACCACAGAATATACATTCTACTCATCACCACATGGAATGTACTCCAAGATCGACCACATCCTTAGCCATGAATCAAGCATAAACAAATTTCATTAGAATGAAATACTACCAAGCACCTTCTCAGACCACAGTAGAATAAGAGTAAATATCAATGCCAACAAAATTCCCCCCAAATCCGCAAAGACATGGACAACTTAACAGTATGATGCTGAACAACTCCTGGGTCAGCACAGAAATCAAAGCAGAAATTAAAAGATTCCTGAAAAAAAAATGAAAATAAGACACATTTTACCAAAACCTCTGGGAAGCCATGAAAGCAGTACTAAGAAAAGAATTTATATCTCAAAAACCACTCACTCTGGGCTCGGTGGCTCAGTCTGTAATCCCATGCCTTTGGGAGGCCGAGGTGAGTGAATTGCCTGAGCCCGCGGGTTCGAGACCCGCCTGGGCAGTGAGACCTCATCTCTACAATAAATAAAAAAATCAGCCGGGTGTGGTAGCGCATGCCTGTAATTCTGGCTACTTGGAAGACTGAGGCGGGAGGATTGCCGGAGCCCAGCAGGTGAGGCTGCGGTGGCCGGGAGCGGCCACTGCACTCCAGTCTGGGCGACCGAGTGAGACTCCAACTCAAAAAAAAAAAAAAAAAATCACTCACTATGACCAAGTAGGCTTCATCCCCAAGATGCAGGACTAACCGGTTCAACATCCACAAGACCATAAATGTAATTAAACACATCAACAGATGTAAAAACAAGAACCACATGATCATATCATTAGGCGCAGAAAAAGCTTTTAATAAAATCCAGCATCCCTTCTTGATAAAAAACCTTTGAACAGCTATGCTTAGAGGGAACATACCTCAAATTAGTAAGAGCCACCTACAATAAAACCACAGCCAACATATTGCTAAATGGACAGAAATTGGAAACATTTCCCCTGAAAACTAGAGCAAATCAAGGTTGCCCACTCTCACTCATCCTGTTTAACATAGTGTTAGAAGTCCTAGTTAGAGCACTCAGACAAGAGAAGGAAAACAGGGGTATCCAAATAGGAAAAAAGAAAGTTTAGTTATCCCTCTTTGCTGACAATATGATCCTATACCTTGGAAACTCAAGAGAATCTGTCAAAAAGCTCCTTGTACTAATAAAGGACTTTGGCAGAGTCTCAGGGTACAAAATAAACATGCAAAAGACAGTCATATTCTTATCCACTAACAACACACAGGCACAGCCAAATAAAAAGCACAATCCCATTCACAATAACCACAAAAAAATGAAATACCTTGGCATCTTCCTAAACAGAGAGATGAAAGACCTTTACAACAAAAACTACAAAACACTGCTCAAAGAGATCAAAGAAGACACAAACAAATGGAAAAATATTTCATGCTCCCATTGGAAGAATCAACATTGTTAAGATGTCCATCCTCCCTAAAGCGATCTACAGATTCAACACAATACCCATTAAATTACCAACATTCTTCTTAGACATGGAAATGACAATACAGAGATTCATATGGAAACAAAAATGACCACAGATAACCAAAATAATTCTTAGCAAAAGAAACAAAGCAGAAAGTATCACACTTCCAGGCTTTAAACTTTACAGCTACAGCAATCAAAACAGCCTGGTATTGGTACAAGAACAGGCATATAGACCAATGGAACAGGGTAGAGATTCCGGAAGCAAAACCTCAATTTCTCAACCAATTTATCCTTGACAAAGCCTAATCCACCAACCACCACTGGGCAGAGTAGAACATATCTGGTAAAGGGCGCTGGGAAAAACTGGCTAGCACTTGCAGAAGAATGAAACAGGACTCCTATCTAACACCATACACCAAAATCAACTCTAAATGAATCAAAGACCTAAATATAAAATCTCTAACTATGAGACTCTTAGAAAATGCAGGAGACACCATTATGGAAATTGGAATAGGCAACCAATTCCTGATCAAAATTCCAAATGCCCATGCCATAAGAAATAAGATAAACAAGTGGAACCTCATCAAAAGGAAAAGCTTCTGCAAAGCAAAAGAAATCATCAAGAGAGTGGGGAGACAGCCCATAGAATGGGTAAAAATATTTGTTAACTGTGTATCTGACAAAGGCCTAACATCCAGAATCTACAAGGAACTCAACTGTGCCAAAAGAAAAAAACAAATAGCCCTATTAAAACATGGGCAAAAGATATGAATAGACACCTCTCAAAAGAAGACATGTGAACAGCCAACAGATACATGAAAAAATGCTCAGCCTCACTAATCAATAAAGAAATGCAAATTAAATCCACACTGAGATACCATCTAACTTCAGTCAGGATGACTGTAATCAATAACTCAAAAAACAACAGATGTTGGAGAGGACGTGGAGAAAAGGGAATACTTCTACACTATTGGTGAGAGTGTAAACTAGTACAACCTCTGTGGAAAACAGTGTAGTGATTCCTAAAAGATCTAAAAGTCGACCTTCCATATGACCAGTAATCCCCCTTCTGGGGGAACACAAATCATTCTATAAAAAAGATACCTGCACATGCACGTTTATTGTAGTATTATTCACATTAGCAAAAATATGGAACCAACTGTGCTACCCATTGAAAGTGGACTGGATAAAAAATTTGTGGTACGTATACACAATGGAATATTACATAACCATAAAGAAGGACAAAATTAAGGTCTTTGCAGTATTGGATGGATTTAGAGTCTGTCATACTCAGTGATCTATCACAGAAAAAAGATCTGAGTATCACATGTTCTCACTCATAAATGGACCCTGAACATTTATCATAATACTATAAGAAAGGAATTGATAGTAGTGGGAAACTGCCTGGAAGGGGGACACAGGACATTAATAAGTGCATCTCATCTCAAACTAGGCGAAGTGGGGACTAAGGGGAGACCCAAACTTTAACTGTACAATGACCACTTATCTGACTAATCCTCAATTGCATTTCACTTCTTTAAAATAAAAACAAATAAATAAATAAATTTTCCTGGCTGTTAACACAATATACTCTATATTTAAGTATTTTATTATAATAATAGATGCAACACATATGTTTCATCTAATTCAAAAGTTAAAATTTGTCGTATTTAATACCAGGTAATAGTAATGACCTAAAGCTACATAATAATTTTTGCCTAGTTCTTCAAGCAAATAAATTTCTACTGATATATTTACTTAATTTTTTTTACAGCTTAATATGACTAATGACATTGTGATGCATGACTTTAAAATATCTAAGACAAAAAAATTTATGGACTCATCTTTTTCCTATTGGCCATCCTGTTCTTCCTTATTTCATTTCTGCTTCTAAAGTCCATAGGATTCACTTTGGGAGCTGTTAGAAATCCTGATGCCCAAGTCATGCCCTGACCAGCTATTAAGATCTCTGTAGGTGGCATACAGACTGCAGGATTTCAGGTGATTCCAATGTCATAAAGGTTGAAAACCATGATTCAAAATTTAATAGAGCCTTCAGATCAAAATAGTCAGATGAGTATGTACAATTGATGGAGTGAAACTGGAAAAGAGCTAAGTAAGGGTAAGGAGTTGCTGATCCATTTCTCAATGACAGGGCATTAATCATCAATCCAACCATGTTCACTGAGTACTTATTATCTGCAAGTCACTACCCTGGGAGAAGTATACACAAAAAAGTGAGACAAACATGCACTATTACATTTACATAGGCTAGATTCAATCATACTTAAAAAAAAAAAAAGAAACAAACAACACCAGAGTTACATGTCAAAAAGTATATGACAGAGATCAAAATGTCAAGGTTTTGAAGTGGACTGGTGGAGTGAATTAGTTTCTAGGCACTTTTCTCCTGGATGTGTGTCTCCAAAGAGCCATTTCATTTTCACCTATGGGCATTTACTTAAGCCGCTCCCCATATCAGGACTGCCCTCCCTCCTCTGTTCTGCTATCAAGATGCTCATGATCACCAAGCCACCAGGATTCCCTCTAAATTTGTTATCACATAGATCACGAGTTACACATTTTTGACATTTTTTGTGCACTGTTTGCTTGTCTTTAGTTCTCTGTGCACCCTAAACCTCGGTATCTTCCTCAGCCCTTTAGTCTGCCAGGCTTGGTTTAGCTCAGCATTGACCTTTCTTTTTTTCTTTGAATTGGAGTCTCACTCTGTCGCCCATGCTGGAGTGCAATGGTACGCTCACAGCCACCCGCAGTGTCGACCTGCTGGGCTCCGGTGATCCTTCTGCCTCAGCCTTTCAAGTAGCCAAGTGAGCACTACCACACCCAGCTAATTTTTTGATTTTTTTAATTGTAGAGACAATTCTCGCCAAGTTGCCCAGGCTGGTCTTGAGCCTGCGGGCTTAGGCAATCCACTCACCTCCGTCTCCCAAAGTACTGGGATTACAGGCTGAGCCACCGAGCTGGCCTGACCTTTCTTTTGAAGAACAATGTAGACTTTAGAGCACTATTACCTTGCCACTTATCTTCTGTTAAAGACATCAATTACTTGGAGAATGTTCTTGTACTTGATCAGGGTAAGAGTAAAGAATATGCCAAAAAACCAAAAACAAAAACAAAAAAACACCTCTGTGTTAATCATTAGAACTTATTTTCCTTTCATCAACGTGACGGTCTTAATGCAAGTATGAATGGAACAGAAACAATAACTTCTGTGTAAATATCACTAACATTGTGTGACTAGTATGTTATTCCTGAACACTTGTTTTGTCTTTTAGAGTGAGTCTTTCAGCGTTGGCTTCTAGTATAGACAAGATTGATTCCCTGTCACCTTGGAGACTTGTAGGGTGAAGACACATAACAAGGGCATAATAGATGCTGGTTGAATTGAACTGAATTCTTTAGTCTTGGAGAAATTGTCATTGAAAGAGAATATAGTTAATTTTAAGAAGACAAGAAGTATTGCTTGCAAGTTCTTATTGACATGTTTGAACAGAGTGGATTAAAATATCTACTTGCTGACACAATTAATAATCTGTGTTATTTTCTTTTTCCATGCAGGGCTGATTCTAGGCAGAATCTGCATTGAGAAAACCATCTTCCTCTTTTACCCATTGTGACCCAACACTTGTTCCTTGGACCTGTTCCCTCATTTCTATCTCAGGCCTTTTTCTCCTTTAAAACTGCTAAGCTCCGTGCATTTCAGAATTTCCTTTATTTTCATCAAAATATATACATGTATGGGTCTGAAGCTCCATTCTCCATAGGCCATTCTTGATAATTCCTTGAAATTGGCTAATAAGGTCAATAGTAGACATATCATTTTTAAAATAAAACCAAATCCAGGAGAAAAGGTTAAAACCCTAACAGTCTTTCCTACCCCAGTAATTCAAGGACATTTAATTATTGACTTCTTGAGATTATACATTTGCCTAAAGTCAAAGGAATGATTTTTTAAATGAGACTTTCAAATCGGAAAGAAAAGGAAAAGGAAAAGGATAAAACTGGTATTTGTTAAGTATTTCCTCAGTGCTAGGAATTTTGTCGTAAGCTATATACACATAATTTCATTAAATCCTCCAATCAATCTTGTGAGATAGGTCCCATTATTACGCTAATTTTATATATGAGGAAATTTGATTTAAGGGAGGCAAACGTTCTTCCCAAGCCACAAAATAATGAAACTGGAGTCCATCTTCATCTCAGAGTGTCTCAAAGCTGAACTACTTTTCAGGTTTCAAAGTGAGGCTCAACTGTAAGAAATACAAACAAGGCTCTGTCCCTCATTGTCTAGTAATCAGCATCTCTTACATGTGGGATTTCCATGTGTGGGCCATTATGTAGGACTGGGCTTAGAGCTAACCTTCTCTGCTCCATACGCAGCTGTGCAGTGGTGAGGTGTGCCAGCTTATGGTGAGGGTATAAGGGGCAGACTCCATCAAGCATCCTATTCCATGTGGGTGTGGAAGGGATGAGAATGTTTCCTGTGACCATTATGTTAGAAACTTTGAAGATCAGTTAAAAGCAAGGTATTGGCTGGTTTTACTAGAAAGTCACTTGAGCAAGAGGTTGCTTGCCATCCAAAAGGAGGGGGCACAGTGACTGGTAGGGGCTTAGGGCAGCGTTCAAAAACTCTAGAGCCTGCCGGGCTCGGTGGCTCAGCCTGTAATCCTGCGCCTTTGGGAGGCTGAGGTGAGTGGATTGCCTGAGCCCGCGGGTTCGAGACCCGCCTGGGCAGCAAGACCTCATCTCTACAATAAATCAAAAAATCAGCCGGGCATGGTAGCGCATGCCTG
>NW_007074650.1:117905-150112 GCF_000164805.1 Carlito syrichta | reverse complement strand
AGCGGCCACTGCACTCCAGTCTGGACCACAGAGTGAGACTCCAACTCAAAAAAAAAAAAACAAAAAAAACAAAACAAAACTCTAGAGCCAAGGCACAGCGAGAACATCATCAAGGATGCCCAAAAGGTAGAGAGGCACCTCTTACAGCTTCCACTTAGAAACAAAGACCAGTCCTTGCTGTCCTAATGCATAGTCTGTCAGGGAAGTGGACTTCTTATCCCTCCATCAACAACCCCTCAAGCCTTAAGTGGGCCATTAGTAGTAGAGGCACCTGGGATTGGGAAAAAGAACAGATGACCTCTCTGTTCCCAACCCCAGCCCTCTTCCTGCTGGGACTCTGCTCAGGCTCAGAGAAGTACTGAGATCAATGATACCCAAGTGACTGAAGCTTATGGAAAGGGGCTGTGATCCTGGTACTTCACAACCTAGTTTTCTTCTCCCTGTTCTCCCTCCCCTGTCTTTTCCAAAAGGGTGGAGTAAGTGTTGGCCTGAAAAGCAACAGTGATCATCCTGTTAGAAAGCAAATGAGAGATAATCATATGGAAAAAAATCAAAGTGTATTTCTTGTGTTGCGTGTCAACAAAAGATTAACACCGGAAGTCAAAGTGTCAAAGTTTCAGAGGTGGATGGATCTAGATTCTAGACTTTGTTTGGGGTTTGTGTCTTCATCTTTTCCCCTCAGAACTGTGGCTTGTTCTGGTCCGCACCTGGAGTGGCCTCCCTCCTGGGCCCTGCTCCCAAATGTTTCACTGTCTTCTCCGGCTCTCTGCCTGAATCTACAGTGCTCATTTCCCCTCTCCTTTAAGGGCTCCCCCAACCTCAGCCCATTGTTGTCACAGGTTTTCTGAATCTGCCAAGTACTCCTGCCCCCCTGTATCTCTGTTCTGTCCCCTCCTGGTTTGCTTGTCTCATTATCATCCATACCGCAGTTGTTTCAGGATTTGCTCTGAAAGCGAGTGAAGCTCCAAACTCTGAGAGCCCCCAAATTCAAGTGGAGGTTGCAAATCACACTGCCCAATCATTTGAGGCTTTCTCAAAACATTCTCTCTCCTCTCCTCTCCCCTCCCCTGCCCTTCTCCTCCCCTCTCCTCCTTTCTCCTCTCCTCTCCTTTCCCTCCCCTCCCTTCCCCTCCCCTCTCCTCTCCTCACTTCTCCTTACTTCTCCTTCCCTCTCCTCCCCTTTCCTCTCCTTTCCCCCTCTCTCTTTAAAAACCAAGACCCAGTTGGGCTCCAGTACTTTCTTTTTCACAGTCCCTTTGCTCTTGCATCTGGAGCACCACCATAATCAGGCCTGACCCATCAGTTCTTACTGAAGACAGATCTGTTTTCACGTGTGAAACTGCTCATGAAACTGCGGTCAGCTGCACAATATTTGTGATCACTTGGAGTGACTGCCTGACAGTCTAAACAAGCACTACAGAATCAGCGTGGCAGGGAAATACAGATCTGTGTTGATTCTCTCTGTATTTAGTCCATTCTCCTGGCTCCTTCCCAAGCAGGTAACTAGCTTTTTATCAAGCAGCAAAAACTGCTTGAAGTTTCTACCAGTTCCTGAAGTCGAGCTTTGTTGTGAAGGCTAAACTCACTGAAGACATTTTGCTGTGTGTTCCGAGAGGGTGGAGAGGCTTTCAAAGGGGAAACAGAGGCAGAGGGAGTCCTGGGGAATAGTTGAAATGTTACTGGGGCCAGTGGTTCATTCTAAGGTGTTGTCTTGCAGTGGGGAAGCACCTCAAAGGCTTAGGAGCTTCCAGCCAGAAGCAGCAGGGTCTTAGGACATGAGGGAATCCTTTGGGTTGGAAGACTGGACATCTCTGATGACCAGAGTGGACCAGCTACTGAGAAAAACTCCTGGATACTTTCCTATCTTGGAAAATAAGGATGATGATGATGGTGGCAATGGATGTTTACTGCACACCTAAGTGCCAGACATTATTCTAAGAACCTTGTATATGTTAACTCATCTAGTCATGTAAAAACTCTGTTAGGTACTATCATTATCTCCATGAATCACCAGAGAGGTTAAGTTACCCAATGTCTCACACGAGTGAGTAGTAGAACCAGGATACAAATCTAGGCAGTCTGGTTCTAGAGCCCAGAGGATGTCATTTCTGACCTCTCTAAATGAGACTAGGAGGCCTTTACATGACCTTGTGTTGGAAGCGGCAGTGTGTAGGAAGAAACAAAACTCCAGAATGATTAAAACTGATTTTCCTACCACCTGGTGGGATAAAGATTGAGTTGTATTTAGGTTTATAGAAAGGAAATAAAGAAACATGATATTTTCTGTATTCCTGATTTACAGATCAAGGTTCAAATCCTTTTGGTATATAAAATAACTTATTTAAAAAATACTATACTAGCATTACCACCAACAAATACAAAGAGGGAATTGACTTCAGGCTGCATGATTAATTTAATCTTGTATATTTTGTTCTGGTATCAGGTCTAGAGTGCCTACTGACTCTCTCTAGCAGGGGCTCTCTATAAAGCCTTCTTCCCACTGGGACCTAGTGGGGCCAACACAGCCAGACATGGAAGTGAGCTGCATGCTTCGAAAAGATGGGTGCCATGGTAACCTCATGAACAAGGCCCAGTAATTCTGAGTCAGGTAGGCGGGCTTTTGTAGATACACACACAAATGCATATTCATTGATTAAATAGCTTCCTGGTGTTTTTTGTATTTGAAGTATATCATTACCCTAACACAAAACAAAACAAGAAACTTTTGAAGAAAATTTCTTTTCTATTTATCACCAGCTTGAGGCTATGATTTAGACAATATTTCTCAAACAGAAATGAAAGAGGAGGAATAATTGAGACGCTTCAGAAAGCTATGATTTCAAGACAGTTGTGAGCTATGGGGTAAGCCGTGATGGGGTGTTGGTAGGTACCCGAGGAGCACAGTTTGCAGCTACATGGGTTTTCTTGTAGTTCTTTGACTAGGTTGAATATTTCTTGCCACTGGGCCTTTTTTTATTTTATTTTTTGAGTCAGGGTCTCATTCCATTGCCCAGGCTGGAGTGCAGTGGCACAATCAAGGCTCACTACAGGCTCAACATCTTGGACTCGGACAATCCTTCTGCCTCAGCCTCCTGAGTGGGTGGGAATACAGGGAACACTACCATGCCCAGCTAATTTTTTGATTTTTTATATAGCTGAGATCTTGCTATGTCGCCCAGGCTGGTCTCAAACTTCTGGACTCTAGCAATCCTCCCATCTTGGCCTCTCAAAATGCTGTAATTGATTTTGCATGCAGCAACCACCACACCTGGCCACCTCTGAATCTTTGTACTTGCTGTGTTCTTTGCTTTTCCTCTGCTTTCCTTCATGACTGGCTCCTCCAAGCCTTCCACGACTGCTCTTCCTAAAATAGGTCCTTTCTCCCTGTTCTGCCTCTCTGCTTGCTATTGTGAAGCACTGTTGTCATCTTACATATTGTATTTGATTACTTCCCAATCAGGTTACTTATTTATTTGATTGCCCCTGGCCCCTACCATATTAGAAGCCCCATAAGGTTAGAGTTTGTGTTTGTTTGTTTTTCTCTTTAGTACTCAGCATAGTGTTTTATACAGAGGATGTTACCAGTTAATATTTGTTTTGGTAATGTGTGGATGGAACTCCCAGGGGTCAGGCTTGGATATACAATTTTAGCTACCCTTTCCTCCTTTTGGACAAAATAAACTATTTTTCCATTAAAGAAAGAAAAAAAAATTCAACAGATTTTAGCATACTTTTAACTAAGCTCATCTTAAACAATTAAAAAAAATATGTGTTAGTTTTCCATTCCATACTCCAATTGTAAGGTTTAACAAGTCTATTATTATGAGTAACTTTTGAAAGTTTCTCTAGAAAAAAAATCTGCATTCAGAATATTCTCCAAGGAACTCATAGTCTCCACGTTTTTTGAATCAATTTATGTGATGAGAAATAGGCCTAAGATGATTTTATTAAATCTCACCACTAGTTGGAAACCAAGACACTGATGTTAAGGAAAGCATTCTTATCAGGAATTCCAAGACTTACTCAAGTGACTAAAGCCTTCAGCACTAAATGCCCTTCATTTTCAGCAAGACATCTGGGATTCTGTACTTCATCTAGATGGAAAAATCCTTTCCAAAGAAGACAGTTTCCTTTACGTTTTGATTGATGCCAAAGTGTGTCTATTTTTTGTTTCTGGACTGAAATCATGTTGTCTGCCTGCTACCTGATTTCTGAGCTCTTTCAACACCCTCTGTCCCAATGGAGAACAGAACCATCCTTAGATATTTACTCTTGTCTTAGTTGGTATCCCTTCTGTACATCAGATGGAATGGAGGCTTTATATTATGTTTTGGGGGAGCAGGTGGGAGGAGCAGCTGGTATGAGAAGACAGCCTGACAACAGTAAAACTGAGGAGAATGTGAGGTTGTGCGTGTGTGTGTGTGTGTGTGTGTGTGTGTGTGTGTGTATAAAGAGAAAGCACCCAAGACATTGTAAACCTTACAGTCTGTTTTCCAGCACTAACAGTACAGTAAATGTGCCAGGTAAAAAGTCATTGAGACCCTATACATCATGAAAATCAGAACAGCAGAAATTTGTTTTACTGCTTATTAAAACAAAGCAACTTACAATGGATTTCAATGACTACATTTCAGCACTATGTTTTTAGTTGTTTTTTTAAAATTATGCTTGCATTTAAAATTTTAATCTGTACTGAGAATGTTTTTTGTGCCCCTATTCTGTGTCAGGTTCTGTCATAGCCTTGGGGGATGGCTGGGATCAATACTAAGACCCAAGTCTTATGGACTTTACTGATTTTCTTTAAATGAAAGAACACTGAGACAATTTGGAAATTGCTTCAGCTATTGCTTTTACACGATGATAAACAGTGCCCCTTTAATTCAAATTTCAATTATTAATACATTATTTTAACATTTGATCTGTTGCAATAATACATTTTGTAGAGCTATCTAATTTAAATCTAATGCAAAATATGTTGCAGGTATTTCACTCAGTCTGTTGTTTTATTTTAACCTTGTTATAGTGTTTTTGTTTTCAAGCAGCATTTTATGCTTTTGAATTTATTAACCTTTCATTATATGTTGCCTAGATTTTATGTTACATTTACAAAGACCTTCTCACTTCACAATTATAAAAAAATAGTCTCTTGTTTTCTTTTCATACTTTTACAATTTTTGTTTTATTTTTAACATTTTAGTACTTAAGTCTTCTGGAATCTCTTTTGGTGTAAGATACGATTCTGGGACAAAGAGAACTGTATTGGTTAGAACTAAGCTCAGCTAAGAATAATTAAACATAAAGTAATGAGATATTGGATAAAACTGAAGTCCTTATCTCTCTTGTAGAATGTTCCATGATGAGGGATTCTTGCTCTTTCCATCTCACTGCTTCACTATGAGACTCTTCCATTTCCAAGGTCAGTTTATGGCCCAAGATGGCTGTTGGAGCTCCAGCCAAAACTTAGGGATTCCAGCCAGGAGCACGGAGGAAAAGATGAAAAAGGCATATAGTTTCTCTTTAAAACACATCTTGAAAGTTGTATATCAATTCTGTATGCATTTCATTGGCTAGTATTATAGTCACAAGGCCACACTGAACTATAAGGGAGGCAGAGAAATGAAGTCACATTCCAGTTAAAAATCACAGATTCTGTAGCAGAGGAAGAAGGGGAGAATGACTATTTAGGGATAGTTGATAGTCCATGTCACAAGATCCTATGTATTTATTTATACGACCATTAAGTTCATGACAGTTTCTTTATGTTAATAACATATGTTGACATATTTTTGCCTATTATTTCACTTTCAACCTCTAAAATCCCTTTTTAAAATCATTTCTTTTCTATGTTAGCATATTGTGGAGTCCAGTCAGACTTTTTCTTCTCTTTTTTTGAAGAAGTGAGTTTCTTATCTGATATATTTGTTAGTTCTGTTCATTATTTTAAGTTTCATTCTGTTTCTGTATCTTAAAAAACTCACAAATAACCTGTCTTTGCTTTGTTTTCTGAATATTTCTTTTGACAATTTAGACAGTTTGTATTTTCTTTAACTGTTCACTTTTTAATTAAAGTATTTATTAAATATGCTTAATCATTTATTTCTTTAGGAAATCTCTCTTTGAGCAATGCCAAAATGAATGTATTTCTACTTCCTCTGACTAGCTTTACTCATCTGATTTTAGTTGTTTATATTTTTTTCTATTTCACATTAAGTGAATTATACATCTTTTACTTGCTTACTCTACTTTAAATGATCTTCTTTGACTTCTGATTGTCAGCATAGTTATACTAGCACCACTTTCAAATTCCTAGATTTATTTTAATTTTACTTCTATGGCTAAAGCCAAAGCTCATTATCAGTTTTTTTTGTTTTTTTTTTACTAGAAAGTCTCTATTCATCTTTCAGTTGGTTGTAGTTTGTTCTCTAGCAGCATCTTCCAGAAGGACTCAGGGGGAAATGTATTCCTTGAAGTTTTGAAAGTCCAAAATTTTTTCTATATATTTATATTTACATAAGTTTATATTTGGGACTTGTTTGGTTGAGGATTAAATATTTAGACTACAATGAAATTACATATATATATCTTCCCCAAATCCCTAGCACAGAGCTCCTAATAGTCTTATAATTTCTAGAGTGATAGGGGTGCTAGGAGAATCTTGTGTTCTAATATTTGGTCTTTGACTCTGGTTCCTGACATACATCTTCTAAATCCCTTGGTATTTCCTGGGTGATGGGAGCATCTTTTGGTCTTATGAGGCAACTTTTGTTCTGGTGGGCTCCTGGATGGGGGCTGGTCACCAGGAAGACCAAGCCATGTGTTATAAGCTTGGAGCTTTCAGCCTCACCCTCCATTCTCTGGAGAAGGAGAGGGCTTGGAAATGGAATTAGTTAATAAGCCTCCATAAAAATTCCTGAACCTGTAGGAGTTCAGAGAGTTTCTAGTTAGAATACATCGCATGTCAGTAGAGTGGCACAACCCAACCCCATGGGGAGAGAAACTCCTGTGCTTGGGACCCTTCCTGATCTTGCTCTGTGTGTCTCTTCATCTGTATCCATTATTATATCCTTTATTAATACATTGGTAAAAATAAATTGTTTTCCTGATTTTATGTGCTGTCCTGACAAATCAAATTGAGTTGGGGGTTATGGGAACCCCATTTATAACTGGTAGGTCAGTACAGGTCACAACCTGAGA
Source organism: Carlito syrichta (assembly GCF_000164805.1). NCBI lineage: Eukaryota > Metazoa > Chordata > Mammalia > Primates > Tarsiidae > Carlito > Carlito syrichta. The sequence continues at coordinate 142,918 of NW_007074650.1, read as the reverse complement.
CTTGCATTTGGCATCTAAAATGGCAGTCACGTGGGATGATGCCCTTAACTTGTGGCATCTGATGCCACCTCCAGGTAGATAGTGTCAGAATTGCATTAGAGGACAACCCGACTGGTGTCCACTGGATAATTGCTTGGTGTGTATGGAAGAATCCACAAATATCTGGTGGGTTGTGTTGAGTGGTGAATTGTGTTGTGTTATGTTGAGTGGTGAGTGAGAGTGGGAAAAATACTTTTTTTCATATTTCAAAGTTATATTTTCTTTCCTGAAGATTTTTCATGTATTTCCCTATTATATATTTGTGTTGAGTGTTGCTGAGGAGAAATCCAACTTGAAGTTGAGCCTAAAACTTTTCCCTTATAGATGGCTTCTTCTCTCCTGCCTCAATGCTTAAAGGATATTTTAAGTCCTGTCATTTTACTTGGATATGTCTGGATGTTAAACTTTGTGTGTTAATTCTTCCTAGAATAGAGTGTTTTCTTTGTCTTCAAATCTTTAGATTTTCTTTGATTTATTCTTTGTTTTTTGACTCACAACTTTTGAACATTTTATTTTTTTCTGTTACCTAGAGACATCAAATGTCTATGGTATATATCCTTTGTCTTTATTATCAGTTATTTTCTCTTTCCTTTTTAAAAAATTTGTCACTTTTTTTTTTTTTTGAGTTGGAGTCCCATTCTGTCGCCCAGACTGGAGTGCAGTGGCCGCTTCCGGCCAGCATGCAGCCTCCACCTGCTGGGCTCCGGCAATCCTTCCGCCTCAGCCTTCCAAGTAGCTGGAACTACAGGTGTGCGCTACCACACCCTGCTAATTTTTTATTTATTGTAGAGATGAAGTCTCGCCAAGTTACCCAGGCGGGTCTCAAACCCACGGGCTCAGGCAATCCACTCACCTCAGCCTCCCAAAGGCGCGGGATTACAGGCTGAGCCACTGAGCCTGGCACTTTTTTCATTCTTATCTTTTGTGTCCCTTACTATGTTTCCAACCATTGTCTTACTATCTTGATTTAGTCTTCATTTCTGTGTTTTATTTTCTTCCTTTACTCCTTTCCTAAGATCTGCTAATTCACTTTCATCTTTTTCTGGTATCTTGTCAATTTTTCTAAACTCTTGTATCTTTGTTTTGAATTTTTATGATACAAAATTCTTCTTTGTTCCAGAATTTTATTGATGGCATGAAGAAATTTTGGTCACAATTTTATTGGCTCTGTGTCTACATTTATCTGGTGAGCTTTATGTGTTACTTGTTTTCTTTGTCACTTTCTTAATTTTTAAAATTTATTACCTTAGTATAGAACTAGTGGTGGCACATTTTAAATTTTTAATCACATTTGGATGAAAAAGTTTCTTCTTATATCAGCTACTTGTAGATTTGTACCATGAAGGAATCAGGACTGTGTTCTAGAGTTGCAGGCTTGCAAAGATGATTTATCTGTGAGATTACTCAATCAAAACTACCTACTCAGTTTATCCTCTGTCAGGAAAGCTCCCCAACACAAAGTAGACTTTATACTTTAAAGTTGCACACTTCATTTGAAGAATTGTACACTGTTGGCTTTGTCTGAGAAATTTCTCCACAGGAGTTTTCTTCTGCCATTCTGCTGTTTGACTTCCAGAGAATTTGACATTTGAAAGAGGCAAAGTAGAATAGTTGCTAGAGATTTGGCTCTGGAGCCAGATTGCCAGAATATAATCCCCTTTATTATAACTAACTGTGAACTTGGGCAAGCTGCTTAACCTTTCTGTGCCTTATTTTCCTCATCTGTGAAAACGGTATAATTGTATAGATCTCATAGGGTCATTTACGTGGGTATAAAAGGCTGTAATATATCTAAGGTGCTTAAAAGAAGACCAGGCAAAAGGGAAAAGACAACTTTATTGTCATTTGGAAACTGGAACTACGGAATGAATGGTTTCGTTTTCTATTTTAGACTTGCTGCTCCCACTCATTCTCTGGGCTTCTTCCTGTTCTACAGTGTTTGGAAAACATTTCCATTTCAGTTGAGAAGTAATTTGGACATTTTCTCTAGCCTGTCTGAACTGACAACCTCCAGCTGTGCTGCTAAACAGAGTTTGTGGATGTTCATGAAGCTATCTAATAAAAGAGAGCAACTCGTCATGAAATGGTTTAGTACTCTCTAGAAGTTCAAGTCACTTTCTCTTTTGCTTATCTGCTTCCTCTTTTGTGTTTTCTCTTTATAATAGCGTTTACTTTCTCATTAGCACAGACACAAAATATGGTGAGTAGGCTTCATTTGATAGAGAATAACACTTTAAAAAAATCTGAATGTTCAAAAAATAAATGTTTAGAAAATACTCTCATACAAAACATGGGTATATACTAGAAGATTAAAAATAGTAATCTCGTGATGGTAGAAACATGTATTTTAATTTTAATTTTGCTTATCTGCATTTTCTAACTTTCTGTAGTGCACATATATGACTTTTGTAAAAAAAATTTTTGAGTAGAAGAAAACCATGGATGAGTTCAAACTTATGGCAGTTGTAATGTTATTGTCTTATTCAAATAAAAAAACTATATAATTTGAACTTGATCTTAAGATAAAGAAACCTAAAAATTCTTTGTTCTGGGTGCAGAATACGGCAAAACTAAATTTTCAGTGAAGTGTCATTATTTTTGTCTTAAATTACTTAAATATGTATGGCTGGCATGGAGAAAGACAAGTATTTTTGTCATTTTGTAACATCCTCTGTATTGCCATCAATGATTCAAATGTTTGTATATTGGAGATTTGTTTTTCTTGGGTAGTCTCTGAAAAATGAGACTGTCCTGATAAATTATTTTACATAAGGAGGAAGAGGGCTTTAAGATGGGCTTTGTAAAGACAGAATTCATAGTGGAGGTGGGACAGATTATAACAGGGTCTTACATGCCAGGGTTTTTATTTTGGGTGGAAATTTTTCCTAAAGGCAATGGTAAAAGATTAGAAATTGTTGATTAAGGGTTAGATTACATGACCAAAGCAGACTAGGCATACTGTAACTGTTAATACTTTATTTTGATATCTCTGAATTTAAACTACCTTTATAACATAGATGTATATTAAGAAACAGAATGCATGATACTGAGTTAAGAGTTAGAATCTCAGTGGGTCTAAATAAACATAATAATGAAAAAAGTAAGATTGTTTGAAGACTGTAATATTACATTCTGATTCGAACTTAGAACTTTTTCAAATAGACGTGATTATTATTCCAATCATGACTCATTGCACATATCTGGGTGCATTATAGCTCTGGGGAAGAAGGATGGATATTGGAGACAGACTAATATTTGAATATCAATTTTGTCATCTTACTAATACTATAATTTGGTACGAACAGTCTAATCTGTAAGTCTTAGTTTCTATATCTTTAAATTGAGAAAAGTATTTTATTCTTTTCCATGCTATTATAAATGGGAGTGTTTTCAAGACTTTTTTAAAAGATAGATTGTTGTTGGTGAAAAGAAGTGCAGTTGATTTAAAAAAATTTTTTTTTGTCCTGCAACTTTACTGATTCATTTGTTAGTTCTAGTAGTAGTAGTAGTAGTAGTGTGTGTGTGTGTGTGTGTGTGTGTGTGTGTGTGTGATCTTTAGGATTTTCTACATATGGGATCATGTCATCTGCAAGTAGGGATACTTTGACTTCTTTCTTTCTAATTTGGATGGCTTTTATTATTTTTTCTTATCTTGTTGCTCTAGCTAGGACTTCAAGTACTATGTTGAATAGAAGTGGTGAGGATTGACACCCTTGCCTTACATCAGATCTTAGAGGAAAAGCTTTCCATTTCCCCCCATTTATTTCAATGTTAACTGTGGACTTCTCATAAATGATTTTTATTGTGTAAGGACATTTCCTTCTATACTTATTATGTTGAGAGTTTTTATAATGAGAGGATGTTGAATTTTATCAAATGCTTTTTCTGCATCTATTGAGATGATCATATGATTTTTATCTTTCATTCTGTTAATGTAGTGTATTAAATTGATTAATTTGTGTATGTTAAACCAATCTTGCATACCAGAAATAAATCTCACTTGGTCATGCTGTATCATATTTTATGTGTTGTTAAATTCAGTGTGCTGATATTTTATTGAGGATTTTTACATTTATGCTGATCATAGATACCAGTTTTCTTTTCTTGTGGTATTTTTATCTAATTTGGTATCAGGGTGAGACTGGTCTCATAATATGGGTTAGAAGCATTCCCTCTCTTTCTGCTTTTTGAAAACAGGGATACTTTTTAGAATTAATTTTTAAATTAATTTTTTTGAATGTTTGGTATAATTCAGCTGTGAAACTGTCTGGTCCTGAGCTTTTATATATTGGGAAGTTTTTTTTTTATTACTACTTTAATCTTTTTATTAGTTTTTAGTCTGTTCAGGATTTCTATTTCTTCTTGATTCACCTTAGTAGGTAGTGTGTTTCTAGAAATTTATCCATTTCCTCTAGCTTATTCAATTTGTTGGCATATAACTGTTCATAATAGTCCCTTGTGGTCTTTTTTTAAATTACTGAGGCATCTATTGTAATGTCTCCTCTTTCATTTCTGATTTTGTTAATTTAATCAAGGAGGTGAAAGAGCTGTTGTCTTAGTCTATTTGTGCTGCTGTAACAAAATACTTGAGAATGGATAATTTAGAAAGAATAAAAAGCTTCAGGCACCCTTGTCTAATTGGTGAGAGCTATGGCATGGGCTGCACCCAGGAAAGCCATGAAACTTCTTGTGTCATGGAGAAATATTTTTCTAAGGTCAAGCCACTGTCAGGTTTAGTGTCTGGTGAGTGCCTGTTCCATTAAGGTATTGTCTCACCACAATGGGGATTAAATTTCAACATGAATTCCAAACGGGGTGCTACATTCACACAATAACATCTATGTATTGAAAACCATAAAACACCGATGAAAAAAATGGAAGAGGACACAAATAAATGGAAAGATATCCTGTGCTCATGAATTGGGAGAATTAGTTTTGCTGAAATGTCCATATGAACCAAAGCAACATTCAGATTTAGTGAAATCTGTATCAAAATTCCAGTTATATATATGAGGGACCCCCCAAAACCTAGAATTTATTTATTAAAAATTGTGTATTTATTCTTACATGTTACCTTCAAAGTACTGTCTGTTTGATGTAATATAGCTATCGAGATGCTCTTTTTACTGCTCAAAACAATTTTTGAACTTGTCAATTTTGATGCCTTTTAGTACTTCTGCCCTTTTTGTTTCACCTCTCACATCAGCAAATAACTTTCCTTGAGGACTTTTTCCATCCTGGGCAAGACTGGGTGAATAGGGGGTATGGGGCATGGAGGGCACGCCATTTCTGGTAAAAAAATGGCTGAACACTCAGCACAGTGTGGGCAGGTGCACTTGTAAATCACCCATCATGAAATGGGTAAAGATGCTGAAAGAATCTAAAAAAAAAATTCAATGAAGCCAAATGAAGCCTTTTATAACGATGCTAGCTAGTACACTGATACCAATGGATTCCTAGAAAACTTGCCTAGCAGGGAAGCCTGTACTACAAGAGGCTCACCTTCCAAAAAACAATTTCCTTTTTGAGGGGGTCCACCTTCATTAAAAAAGATTTCTAAATTTCATATGAAACAAAACAAAAACCCTGAGTGGCCAAAGCAATCTTAAGAAAGAAGAGCAAAGTTGGGGTTATTATACTTTATTATTTCAAATTATATTATAAAGCTCTAGTAATCAAGAGAGTTTGATGGTGGCATAAAAACAGACATATAGACCAATGGAACGGTACTGAGAGCCCAGAAAGAGACTCAGGTATATATGGTCAACTAATTTTCCACAAAAACACCAAAAGTACACAGTGGAGAAAGTATAGTTTTTTCAGTAGAATGTGTTGGGAAAACTGGATTTCCACGTACAAAATAAGGAAGCTGGATCTTTATCTTACACCATACACACAATCAACTCAAAATGGATTAAAGACCTATAGGTAATACCTGAAACTATAAAAGTTCTACAAGAACACATAGGGGAAAATCTCCTTGACATCAGCCATGGTAAATGTCTTTTGGTTATACCAAAATATAGGCATAGGTAGCAAAAGGGGAGTATGTCAAGCTAAAAAACTTTTGCACAGCAATGGAAACAATTAACAAAATGTAAAGACAACCTACAGACTGAGAGGAAATATTTGCAAACTATACATCTGTTAAGGGACAAAATCCAAAATATATAAAAAGAGCTCAAACAACTAAATAGCACAAAACCAAATAACTTTATTAAAAATTAACAAAGAACCTGAACAATCATTTTTCCAAAGAAGACATGCAGATGAATAAAAGGTGTATGAAAAGGTGCTGAGCATCACTAAGCATGAGGGTAATGTAAGTCAAAACCACGGTGAGATAGCCCCCATGCTTGCTAGAATAGCTATTATCAAAAAGGTGAAAGAGAATAAGTGTTGCAGAGGATGTGAAGAAAAGGGAACCGTAGTATATGGTTGGTAGAAATGTAAATTGATACAACTATTGTGGAAAACAGTATGGCGTTTCCTCAAAAAATTAAAAACAGAACTACCATATGATGCAACAATCTCTCTTCTGGGTATATATCCAAAGCAAATGAAATCAGTACCTTGAAGAGATATCTATGCTCCAATGTTCATCGCAACATTAGTTACAACAGTCAAGACTTGAGAACTCCCTAAGTGTCAATGAATGAATAAATAAATGTAATATATGAACACAATTACACAGCTTTAAAAAGAAGGAGATCTTAACATTTGCAACAATGTAGATGAAGCTGGATGGCAATATACTGTGACATAAGCCAGACACATAAAAACCATCCTACGTGATCTCATTTATATGTGGAATGAAAAGCAGTTGAATGCCATAGAAGCAGAGACTAGAACAGTAGTTATCAGGGCCTAGGGTAAGGGAGATGGAATGTTGGTCAAAGGGTACAAACTTGTAGTTATAAGATGAATAAATTTTGAAGACCTAATGTATACCATGTTTATTTATTATTAAATTTATTATTATTAAAATGTGTTGTTTCTTGAAATTTTCTAAAGAGTAGATTTTTTTTTTTTTTTGGAGTGGGAGTCTCTCTCCAGGTTGGAGTGCAGTGGCACGCTCACTGCTACCCCAGTGTCAGCCTGCTGGGCTCAGGGATCCTTCCGCTTCGGCCTTCTAAGTAGCTGGAACTACAGGCATGTGCTATCACAGGCCTGGCTAATTTTTTGATTTATTATGGAGATGAGGTTTCGCCAAGTTGCCCAGTCTGGTCTTGAACCTGTGGGCTCAGGCAATCCTCTCACCCCGGCCTCCTAAAGTACTGGGATTACAGGCTTGAGTCACTGTGCCCAATCTAAGAATAGATCTTAAGTCTTCTCTTACACACAGGCACGTAAGCACTATATGAGGTGGACATGTTAATTTGCTTGCCTGTGGTAGTCATTTCACTATATATGTATATCAAAATATTGTGTTGTGTATCTTGAATAGATATAGTTTTTTCATTTGTCAATTATACCTGATTATACAATAAATCTGGAAAAATGTGGAAAGTATGTTTATCTCACAAGGTTGTTGAGAATTGAGACAATATCTGTAAAGCACTTAGCATTACCTGCTATATATAATAGATGCTTAATGCATTGAAAATGATTTCAAATTCCCAAATCAAACAAGTGGAAGGGTAAGTTTTATAAGTAGAGGAAAGTTAACTGTCTGAATATAGTGCCTTTCTTCTCTCTTTCATGTACCCGGGGCACTGACACTTAACACCTTATACAAAAATAATTCCTGTGCCTGTCTCCCCTCTTTGGACTGTGGGATTTTCACGATGGAAGAATGTCTTTATTGTTATATACTTACACGTAGGACAGTTGCTGGCACACAACATATAATCAATGTTTGGTGCATTGAAGTGAACTGACCTTGACCATCAGTATCTATTTCTCTCTGTATACCACTATATTGTGGGAAAATAGCTGAATAGACAACTCCCAATGGTATAGTATGCTTGTGATTTTCTGGCTTAAAATAGGGAGTATTTGATGTACCACTCTGGGCGATCCTTCAAAGAGAGATGTCATCTGAAACTGAGGGCAGGAGGGCAGCAGGACTGCTTTGAGGACAGACATACTATGGATGAAAATGCTCTGCACTGAGAAAACAAAAATAGTGCAGAATATGAATCTTAAATGGAAAAACCCCAAGGACCTGCTTCACTGATGTGCATTCAAGCTGTTTCTGACACAGATAAGACCGGCCTGAGAGCCTGGTGGGGTGAGGACCAGCAAGGAGCTCCTTTCTTCCTTTCTTTCAGGGGTGCTGGGTGCTAAGGTGCAAAGGTCAGCGTCTCAGTCTCCATGAGCTGCTTCAGTTGCAACAGGGTGTGAAAAGCTCTTACAATGTTCTACCTAGTTTTCACCAAAACAATCCTTAATGCTTACAGTTTTCTTAAAAAAAATTTTTTTTTAAACCCCTTTTCTTTCTGCCCTGAGCATCACTGCATATCTGGCTCGGCCAGTTTTTCTTTTGCCACTAGACCTGTCATCATATTCCTGGTTCGATTTCCACATTGCAACATTCACAATAAATTCTTACAGTGGCCATTTCAGAATGGAGGGGATTATTGGTGAATTTAATTGCTTTTCTTTGGGCCTTTCTGTCACATACAAGTCCCACTTAATTCATGGCCATCACTTTAGGAATTAGTTGAAGAAGTTGTTAAGAAAAAGAGATAATCATCTTGCCTTGAAAAGTCCTGACTGTCTTTCTTTAAACACTTAAACTCATGTAATCACATGAACATTTTAACACAGAAAGCCTACAGACCCCTCCACCTCCCGCCTCCTGAGATGTTAATGTGTTGTACTCCATGGTTTTTTGGGAGGTGGCATTTCTCCAGAAAGTACAAGATGGGGGAGTCACCCAAGGTCTGGCACGATTTATGCTCAGTGAGATCATTCTTCCATCTGAGGGTTCTTCACAGTCCAGAATGTTGAGACATGCAGGACTTACTCCAAATGCCACATGAATCTGTGAACTGTGACCCACTAATCACATATCCTGAGAGGGGCTGCTAGATATTTTTTAAGAAACCAGTTGGTATTAATTAATATTACTATTTTCTTGTCAGCTGCTTTTGACACTTTATAGCATTATTCATTAACTAGTTAACTCTTTTCTCAATTCTCTTTACTATGTTTGCTAATTTAATTTGGAAGTGTTACAACCGTTGCTACAATTTTAAGTGTGGCTAAATTTTAATAATTAAATTCAGGGACCTATAAAGTTCAAGATGAAAGAATATTAAAAATGTTTTTAACTTTGTTTAATATGGCTTCTTGGTGGCTCAAGTCTGTAATCCCAGCACTTTGGGAGGCCGAGTTGGATGGATTGCCTGAACCTGCAGGTTCGAAATCAGCCCGGGCAACTTGGTGAGACCTTGTCTCTACAATAAATAAAAAAGTTAGTTGGGCATACTAGTGCATGCCTGTAATTTTGACTACTTAGAAGGCTGAGGCAGAAGGATCACTGGAGCCCAGCAGATTGATGATCGGGTGGCAATGAGTGTGCCACTGCACTCCAGCCTGGGCGAGGGAGTGAGTCTCCAACTCAAAAAAAAAAAAAAAAAAAAAATATATATATATATATATATATATATATATATATATATATGTACCTCCTATGTACAACAAATATTAACTGTTTACAATTGTCTCCAATTTTCTGAGGGGCATATGTTCTGAGACCCCCAGTGGATGCCTGAAACCATGGATGGTACTGAATCCCATATTTACTGTTTTTTTCCTCTACATACTTATGATGAAGTTTAATTTATAAATTGAACACAATAAGAGATTAACATTAATGAATAATAAAATAGAACAATTATAATGATACAGCAGCATCACTACTCGTGCTTTGGGGCCATCATTAAATACAACAAGGGTTACTTGAACACAAACACTGTGATATCATGATGGTGGATCTATGATAGATGACTACTAAGTGACTAAAGTGTGGGTAGCATGTAGAGTGTGGATATGCTGAATAAAGGGATGGCTTGCATCCTAGGTCAGATGGAGTGTGCTACCTTGAGATTTCATCACCATCTTCAGAAGAACATGCAATTTGATACTCATGAATTGTTTGTTTCTGGCATTTTCAATATAATCTCTTCAGACTGGGTGACTGAAACCCTGGAAAGCAAGACCGAGGATCAGGGGGGAACTGCTGTATATCTAAACTCAACTTTCTCTTTTCACCCAGTTACAATTAAGCCTATAAGCATTCACCTCACTTATGATGGAATCTTAGAGTTTTAAAATGGGTGATGGGAGGGTGGGATTAATTTGAGTACAGGTCAAGGTTAAAGTAACTTTCCTTAGCAATTACTGTTCTCTCTCCCCCACCCCCTCATGGCGACTTAGCTGCTTATAGTGAAGAATTTTTAGACTTTAGTTGAAATTACATAGAGAGGTTATAGACTCACCTTCCATATGTACGGTCCTAAGAGAGACTTGAAAAATCTGCAGGTAAGTTGAGGGAAATTGCTAGGGGAGGGAGGGGCACACCTCAGCAACAAGGGTACCTGCCTAATCAACGTTTGTATACCTAACCCTGAGTTGTATCCCACATCTTTATAATTAAAAAAAAAAAAAAGAAAAATATGCATATAAATGTGGATCCCCAACAGTAGCCTGGCCAATATTCAGGTAGTAAACAAATAAGATATGTAAACAGATTATTGACTGCTTCTCCTACGTGGAGATCATTATCGACAAAAACAATATTATAATGGGTTGTTACTTTTTCCTAATTAACATTTGGCACCTAATAGGCCCTCATTTTTTAGGTAAATGAATGCTGGAGTAGAGAGTAGTAAAAAGTGAGAAGATGATGTGAAACTGCAAAATTGTCTCTCATGCAAGCGTTGAGACACTTGGTAGACTTTATAGAACCCTCTTTGCAGATGTCATTCAGATGTCAGTCTTGTGGTTCTATTAAAGCCACTGTTAGAAATATGACTATCTACATGCCATGTGCAGAACACTAGTGGTGTCTCAGAACCTCTAGGGGTGGGTATATTACAGAACCCTAGAGGTGGGTGTATTAAGTTCATTTTAGAAAGAAGAAAATGGAGGCATAGAAGGGTTGACAAAACACCTAAGTGCAGAGAGCTGAGTAGCAGAACTGAGACTTGAGCCCCTGGTGTCTTGACTCCAAATACTGAGTTCTTTTCACGGTCTGTCAAGATTTCGGGGGCACTGAGTGAGGGGAAGACTGGAAAATGGGGGTCATTGAACAGAGGCCTTTGAGGACAACCAACTTTTACACAGTTGGAAGTTTTCTTCTTATTATTAGGTAGGTCTAATCTCCAAAACCAGATTTATCATCCAGAGGCTGCTCTTTGGATCTAGAATGAAAGCAGTCGCTAGTGAAATAGGACAACTAGATTTGGCTGGTATATTAAGAAATGCTTGGATTGTGGAGTCAGCTCCTTCCTGCTTACTGACATCACTGTGTGGGGCCTCAGGCAAACCTCTTCTTTCCTGGGCCTCAGTTTCCATATCTGTCAAAGAAAGACAATCTCTAAAGATCCCTCCATCCATAAGTGTTCTCTGTTACTGATATATCCTCATTTTGAAGAGCAAGAGATTCATTAATCCATTACAAGTGGAATTGGTTGTTAAAAGTTCTATCTTATTTGGTTTCAGTAATATGTAACACTGTACTGTTTTGGTAATATTTTCTTCCTCTCAGGGTAGATATAGTATATGATGAAAATTGAAAGAAGCCTGTGAATAGAAGTGAGAAGAGTTGGGACAGTGAATCAGGTGGCAGAATATCTGGAAGCTTCTTGCAGACACAGATGGTTGGTGTAAACTGTTGTGGCGGGGAATTTCTGCCAGACATCCCATGGAGTTTATTACTAAATGTGGGATCAGTAAACTTTTAAAAACATACTGTGCATGTAAAATCATTTAAAATACTGCAAGTGCAAAATCTTTTTGTTTCAGCTATACCTAATCTTCCCCTTCTGCTTTGTAAATAATTTAAATTCAAATCACAGCTTTGGTGTTGAACAGTTTTATCTTTTATAGTGTTGATGAGTGACTCATTAGGAAAAGTGAAGGTTCTGATGGCTTAGTGGGCTCCGGTTCTAGCATGTGCTTCATTTGACTTCCAAAAAAACTTTTTTAAAGACAGAAATACTGTAAAGGACACTTAAGAAGTATAAAATTAATATGAAACACTGGAATAAAATGAAAGGATATTATGCCACAGTGTGTGGTCTGAGTAAAAATCAGTAAGGTTGAGCCAGCTGCTAAACTCAGTGCTAAAGCATAACAGTTAATTTTATAATGTAGCAAACAGCCATAATTAGGAAATGGTTTTATCTTTAAACTGTAACTCAGTGTAGTAAAACCAGACAACCTTGCAGGTGGAAGCAGTGATTTTATGGAACATTAAAAATGTTTCAATGTAAGAAATCCCAGCTGCAGAAATTTGTAATTGAATATATGCTGTTTTTTCTCTGCATATAATGGGTAATATGTACAATTTATAAATACTTTCATGTATGTTATCAAATTTGATCTTTATACCCCCAAAATGTATGGGACAGGTATTGCTACATTAATAGCTTCACTTTAGAGATAAAAAACTTGGCATCAGACAGACTAATGACTTGCCCAGGTTAAAACACTAGTAGGCAGTGTAACTGGCTCAAGTCAAGATTCTACTGGGAGAGACTCAGTAGCAATAGATAAAAGCTCCCTTGAAGAGCATAGAGTAGTACTCATATTTTGAAATAAATTGTGGAAACTCATGCAATTTATTTTGATCTTCAGGCAAAAATTGTTTACATTTAGAGTTTCCAAGTTCACTCCTAAGTAAGTAGTCCATGAATTGATATTATTACATCTATTTTCTGGAGAAATTGAAATTAAAGTTTTCAGAACAAAATAAATTTGCCAAGTCAATATTAGTTTTTAGACTTTAAATGTGTTGAGGACAAAGGACATGGGATAGCTTCTTTATTCAGCATGGTTACAGGAGTAAATGCATTTCTTTATGTGTAACCACATGTAAATGTGTAAAGAAAAATAAACCAACGGAATATAGAATGTTGGAGGAGTTTATTAGTTCTGAACCCACTTCCAACCATGGTGGGAATATAATCCACACATCTTTGGCAGTTGTCTAGAACATATTTTAAGAGGAAGTTCATCTTTTGAGAGACAGCAGTAATTATTAAGGACTTCTTTCTCAAAGTGAACCCAACACTGCTGCTTTGGAACTTTGTTGAATTAGTACTAATACCAGTTCCACGCATTAGAGATCCTCAGAATTAACCCAAATTCCTGTTCTCAGGAGTCTTTTCTTGAGACTTGTTCTCAGGAAAGTTTTTTCTTCATGACCTAATTACTAGACCTTTCCACCTTCTGGTCCCTCTTCCTTGGAAGTGTTTGTTAACATGTCCTGTAAATGCAGCATTCAATGTGAAATAAATATTCTAGATTGAATAGTATCCAGTAGTTGCACTACTGAAGCTCTTGTTCTAGACAATGCATAACAATTGCATCATTTCTGTTTAAGAATGTATCTGATGTGTCATTGTGCTGTCACAAGATTGACTCATAGGCACACTGCAATTACTCAGCCTGTCATCCCGTGCCTTTGGGAGGCTGAGGTGAGTGGATTGCCTGAACCTGCGGGTTCGAGACCCGCCTGGGCAACTTGGCGAGACCTCATCTCTACAATAAATCAAAAAGTTAGCCGGGTGTGGTAGCACGTGCCTGTAGTTCAGCTCCTTGGAAGACTGAGGCGGAAGGATCGCCGGAGCCCAGCAGGTCGAGGCTGCGGTGGCCGGGAGCGGCCACTGCACTCCAGTCTGGGTGACAGAGGTGAGACTCCAACTCAAAAAAAAAAAAAAAAGAAAAGAAAAGATCATAGGTTATTTTTTGCCCCTCATGACTGCTCTTGTGCCAGATCTCCCACATTCTGAACTTCTCATGCTGGCTTTGATCTATTATTTTAAAGTTTTAAAATATCTTGAATGGTTACACTTTGTCAAATTTGTATTCCCATCAGATTTTACAAACATGCTTTAAATGTATTTAAGTTGATAAAATGTTTAAGAGTCAGGGTAAAGTGTAATGTTCTGTAGAATGCATCTAGGGACTTCCTTCAATATCGACAGAAATCTATTGACATTCTTTGAGCACGTCGTTCAGCCAAGATCAGTGCAGTCAAGAATGATTGTTATTCTTTAATTCTTCATGATTGGGAAAGACTCAGCAGCAGCTTGGTTTCTCATACAATTCCTTGCACGGCACAGGTCCCTGACAAAGTTTTGTGGAATTGAATTCTATGTCCCTGTTTGTGATTCTGCTTTGCATTTTTGATCTTTGGCGGTCCACAGTCAAACAAAATCTGATATATACTTCAGAAGGCAGCTTCTATCACTCATGCTTTAGAAAGTTTCACTCTACTAGGTCTGAGTTACAATAAATCCTTTTTAAATCCTATAGCTTAGGTTGCTTGTATCACAGAGCTGAGCATTTAATTATGGGCAACTTTGTACTATTACCTAAAGGTTTGTAAGTGTTGGTGTCAGTTTGTACTTTGTGTTTGTATAGTGACACCTCTTTTGCTTTTCTTCTTTTTTTCTCGTGCAATATTTGGTACCATTTCTGCTCCTTCTCATTATGTATTCACTTGTCTGAACATGACCCAACTTTGACCACATTTGCTTGGTTCAAGGTTGCTCACCTGACCCCAAATAGGACAATAGTGTTCTTCCTGGGAAATTTGGAAATCAAGAAAGAGGTAGCTAGTTCTCTTCAGGAGCCTAATCTTGTAAAATGAAAAGCTTGAGAGTTGTTTGTGTTTCCAGCCATGTGATCAGAAGATACAAATAAAACTGATCAATGAAAGAGAAAGAGAGAGGGGAGGGAAGAAAGAGAGGTGATGTAGTTGTATAGAGAAAAGTAACCACTACAACTGAAAAGTTCTGACGAGATTTGAGTCCCCAGACCCACTGTTGCCAAGACCCAGCCACGTTCCTCAGCGTGGGTCTCATAGGATGTATTCAGTACGTTATCCTTTCTTTTTTTTTTGAGTTGGAGTCTCCCTCAGTCGCCCAGACTGGAGTGCAGTGGCCGCTCCCGGCCACCGCAACCTGGACCTGCTGGGCTCCGGCGATCCCTCCGCCTCAGTCTTCTGAATAGCCGGAACTACAGGCGCACGCTACCATGCCCGGCTGATTTTTTGATTTATTGTAGAGATGAGGTCTCGCTGCCCAGGCGGGTCTCGAACCCGCGGGCTCAGGCAATCCACTCACCTCAGCCTCCCAAAGGCGCGGGATTACAGGCTGAGTCACCGAGCCCGGCTTCGTCATCCTTTCTTAAACTGGTTCAAATCGTGTTACTTCAATACTGAAAACAGGGGTTTTAGAGTTATCCACTGGCACCAGAAAAAGATAAGAACCCTAGAGTGTGGGATGAAAGACAGGATAATCTTGTGGCTGGATTTAGTGCCGCATATATGTTTTATTTGGTTCATATTGTATTTTTAGAAGTTAAAATAGTAGCCTGATTTCTTTTAATTATAAAAATGCATACATATTAGATGTCTGGTTTCTTTTGAAAAGATAGGAGACCTGATGACCTTGGATTGGCATCCTACCTGGCAACAGAAGCTGGAGCTGGAGACCAGTTACTTCCTTCAGATCACTCTAGTTTGTTCTAGTGCTTACCTTTTCCTACTTACTGTAAAATGAAGCCAAAATCCCTTACCATTTCACAACACAGGAACACACACACACACACACAGAGTTCACACACATACATTTAAAAAATTTTTATTTATTCATTCATTTATTCATTTATTTATTTATTTATTTATTTATTTATTTATTTATTTATTTATTTATTTATTTGTGTTGGGGTCTCACTTTGTTGCCCAGGCTAAAGTGCAGTGGCATGATCATGGCTCACTGCAGCCTTGAATTCCTAAGCTTAGGCAATCCTTCTGCCTCAGTCTCCTGAGTAGCTGGAACTACAGGCCTGTGCCAACACACCTCGTTAATTTTTTTTGATCTTTCATAGAGGTAAGATCTTGCTATGTTGCCTAAGCTGGTCTTGAATTGGGCTCAAGCAAACCTCCTGAATTGGCCTCCCAAAGTGCTGAGATTACAGGCAAGAACAACTGTTCCCAGCCTCCCCCCCCACAAAATAGCTTTAGGAATAGGATAAAAAATTGGGAAACAAAAGGCTAACAATGCTGTGTGTTTAAAGAAAAGCTTAATTGTGAAAGTAAAAGCTGTTCAAACTTCTTTCACTTCTTTTATTTGCCTTGATCCTGTGTGCCTGTGAACCTGGAGGATAAGGGGGCCCACAAGATGGAGAAAAGACAAGGCTTACCTAGGGAACTGGCCAGTGAAACCACTTGTAGCAAGGAAAGGCCAATGACTTGCCACTGAAATTGGTGTTTAACATCCAGTTTAAACTTGGCCATAACTTTAATTATCCTTCATTATCCTCATTAAATGTATGTCATACATGTTATATGTAATGGCCTTAGGTTTAAGGATGCTAGTAGAATAAAGGCAGTGGGAATTCCAGTGTGGAACAGCAGCAAATCACCAGTGAGCTTAGAGCAATGGTTAGAAGCCCAGTGGCCATGAGGATTAAATCACATGCAGGCATGAGAAAAACTTCATTTCCCAAAATATACTGCAAAAAGTTGACAAGATTATGATATTTATATGGGCTGGGTGATATAAACAATGAGTAGAATTATCTTATTTGATATTAAAAGCAATTACTTGACCTTATGACATTCACTGCCCTGTGGTTTGGGTTGAATGCTTTGTCTCTCGGGTTTTGCTTTCACTATCAACTATTATGAACGTTTTTATATTTGTCAAGTATTCAGACTCCTGAGAGGGATCTGACCGGATGAGTCAGTCTCTAGGTTAAAACATCTCTAGTGGTTAGGGATCTTTTCCCAGATCTTTCTGAACTTTGCCTGCCAGCCTGCAGCTGGTGGTGGCTGGTGAGTCAGATGTGGCCAAGGAGGAAGGTGCTCATGGGCAGTTTCTTAAAAGTATAGTAAACGTGACTCTATGTACATTCCAGTACTGTACTGCCTATCATTTTGCTTAATTTTGTAAAATTTACTCTAAAGTCTTGCCTAACTCACCATAAATTATTTTTTGAAAGTAAGGTAGAGGGCAGAATTAATACATTTTAAAAATCCAGGATAAATATATATATATAGACTCCCCCCCCCTTTTTTTAAAGACATGGTCTTACTCTATAGTCCAGGCTAGAGTGCAGTGGCAAAATCCCAGCTCACTACAGCCTCGACCTCCTGGACTCAAGTGTTTCTCCTACTCAGTCTCCTGAATAGCTGGGATCACAGGTATGCACCACCACATCTAGCTAAGTTATTTTTTTATTTTTTATTTTTGTTTTTTGTAGAGACCAGGTCTCATTATGTTGTCCAGGGTGGTCTTGAACTCCTGGGCTCAAGTGATCCTTTTGTCTTGACCTCCCAGAGTGCTGAGATTACAGGCATGAGCCACCACACCTGGACTAGGATAAATATTTTGATGTCTAGTGTTGGTTTTGTAAACTTAAAGATGATAATTATTAATTACTAGGTTGTTGTTATATCTTAGTTCAGATTGCCATAACAAAGTACCACAAACTGGGTGGCTTATAAACAACAGAAGTGTATTTTTTACAGTTCTGGAGATTGGAAGTCCAAGATCAGGTGCCAGCATGGTCAGGTTCTGGTTCCTCTTCTGGGTTGTAGACAGCTGACTTCTCCTCGTATTATCACCTGGGAAGGAGATGTGGGAAATAGGAGCTGTCTAGGGCTCTGGTCTCTTCTTTTTTTTTTTTTGAGTTGGAGTCTCACTCTGTCACCCAGACTGGAGTGCAGTGGCCGCTCCCGGTCACCACAACCTCGACCTGCTGGGGTCCCGTGATCCTTCCGCCTTAGCCTTCCGAGTAGCTGAAACTACAGGCGTGCACTACCATGCCCGGCTGATTTTTGATTTCTTGTAGAGATGAGGTCTTGCCAAGTTGCCCAGGCGGGTCTCGAACCCGTGGGCTCAGGCAATCCACTCACCTCAGTCTCCCAAAGGCGTGGTCTCTTCTTATAAGGGCCCTTATCTCATTCACGGGGGTTCCCTCCTCATGACCTAATCATCTCCCACAGGCTCCACCTCCAAATACCAATTGGGATTAGGCTATTCAACATACAAATTTTAGAAGGACACAAGCATTCAGTCCATTGCATGTTACGTTCACTTCATTCAACATCTCTTCAGCTTTGGTCAGAATTAAGACCAATACATTGACGATATATTTCATGTAAGGATTGAAAAACGAAAATTCTTTATGTTCAAGCATCTTAATATTTTATTTAATATACTTATCTTTATTTTATATAAGCCTACAAAAATGTTATCAGAAAAGACTCCTTATATACTCCAATATTTAATTTCTGAACTTAGAATCTGGAAATAATCTTTCAGGAACATTTTATTTGAATAAGAATTAATCAACATTTCAGCCATAGTATGAACTCATATTTTAATTTTAGTTTTATGCCATGCTTTAGTCCACTTAAAGTATGCTTAATCTGACATCACAACTTCTGTTTATTAGAGTGCAGTTTAGAGAATATTGATGGCAAAGGAGCAATCATTGAGTCATCATTTTAACATTTTTGCTTTAAGTGAGTGATAAAATGGGTAGCAATTTTGCTTTAACATCTCAGTTTTGAAGCACTGCTCTGTGTGTAACTATAGAACGTTTAGTTCCACCTCACCACCTGCCTAGTGTTTATCAATACTATTGATTAGGAATGCCTGCCGACCAAATGTAAGATCAAGCATTTGAAAGTCAAGTGAAATGATAAACTGTACTTCCAAGCTTAATGTGACATTTTGAAGCTGGTTTATGACATCTCTGCCTGTTGCCTGAAATGTTGAATTGGTGTACTGTTGTCATCTTTCTAGTAAAAATATGGAAACTAAACACAAATAAACATTAAGAATGTTAGACTTGCACTTGAGGAAGCATAGGTAAAATCATTGCCAAGGAAACTCCTAGGTTGGAGACAGGGCAGCAGCTAGAAAAAATTTGAAAACAGTGTCCAATGATAAGATGGTCGCTTCGTAATTCATTGGCAGAGTTTTGAATAGAAATATAGACTTTCTGGGAATTTAAAAGATGTAGCAAAATAACAGGGTGGGAAAAGGATGTCATAGCAATTTGCAGGGGTGGGGGGTGGGTTTCAATGTACACATCAGTTATTTGTTTAGATGTCTCCACAGATCTTGCCATTGTGTTCGTTTGTTATGTGTCACTTGGGACAACTCCAACGTGATTGTCATACTGGATTTAGAAATATGATTTCAGACAATATACAAAGTGTTGTTTACTTTTAAATGTTTTAAAGATTTTTAGAAAATGGATTAGAAACTTCTGAGTGTCAAAAAAAGTAAGCTTTTAGACTTTTGGTAGATTAACAGAAGAGGCAAACACTTAAATGAAAGAAAACCCTCCAATATTATAGTAAGAGAAAAAAAGTCAATCATGACTACTCCCTTCTTTCCAATCCATAAACTTCATTTAATATATTTTTCACCATAAGGGACTGGATCTACTCAGTTTTTTTCCATCTCCCAAAACTGTTTGTTGTACTGAACTCCAGTGACATATATTTTCTAATCTGTTAGTAGTTCTTTGTTTGACTTTGATCTATGTAAACTTATTTTATATTTCATATAATAGAGTTCAGATGGTCCCTGACTTATAATGGTTTGACTTATGATTTTTCAACTTTACAATGGGCTTATTGGGAGTGTTAAATGCATTTTTATTTAGGATATTTTTAACATCTAAGAGGTTTGTCAGGATGTAACCCCATCATAAATATACGGGGCTTATCAGGATGTAACCCCAGCATCTATGATGAGAAACTGGTTAAAAGACTGAGGCTGAAACCAGTTTACTTGTTTGGAATAAGGAATATTCTTGTCAGAAACTCCATCTGTGTTTCTTGGCTAAACCTTGGTAGCTCCTCAGAACTACATATATGTTTTTTGTTTGGTGTAATTTCGATCTTGACTACTGAAATATTTGAAGTTTTCCAGAGTCAAATTTTGTAACCCATTTAAACACTGGCTCTTTTTAAAAAAAATTGTAGCAAACCTATATACAGCCTATTTTTCTCAATTTCCTCATTTGCGTTTACCCATTTTCTTTCTCAATGATCTATTTTTTCTTTAGTTGTTAAATGATTATTTGAAATTTCACTTCCTACATCGAGATTTTAACTTTTTAGTACAGTGCCTCAGACATAAAGTGCTCCCTTGATAAATATTTGTAGTCATTAATAATGGTGATTGTGTGGTAAACTCTAAGAGAAATTGAATGGTTTCCTGTCCAATGATTTCTGAATTGTTAAATATTTGGCTCCAAATATCAAAACATAGATTAAAAGTTAAGAAGTTCTGTCCATTTTGTATAATGGAATGGAAGTGAGTAGACCTGGTTTCTAGTATTGACTTTGTCTCTAGTGTAATTTATTGTACAAGGCATTTTAAATCTCTTTGGGCCCATTAATGAAACAGAATAGGTTTGTGGATATCTGTAGTTTTATTCTAAAACTGTATGCTTTTATTTAAGACTAATTTTTCTCTGTCTCAATGATCTTAGGCCTTATTGATATCAAACTTTTCCTCCCTTGGGGCTGATTCTTTTTGCTTTGGAGTTATACAAGGGCTAGGAGAGATGGAGAGCTTTTGTTTTTTTTTTAAAACCTATTTTTGGAGACAGCACATCTAGCTAAGGTGACCAAGTGGGAGACCCTAAGAAGTCAGGACACAGGATAAGACCTCTGGGTATTTGTGGGTGGGGCAGGGAAAAAGAAAGAGATAGAATCCACTGAGACTAAACTTTATTGGTTCATAGTTTTGCCCAGGGCTCTGTGTGAGTGGTTTTTGTGAGAAAGACATTTGAGGAAGTAGAATAAAATATTGAATTAAACTATTACTTATCTTGATTGCCAAGACTTTTGGTATCCATTTCATTTTGCTCCCAAGGAGACTAACTACCTCACTTGCCTCATCCTAATCCTGGCCCTGCTAGCCACTCAATAATAATGTTTTGTCTTTGATTCCTATCTGTGTCACAAGTAGGTTAGCAATATGAGCTAGAAGAGGTCTACTTTTTGGTTGCGCATTAAGCATGCGCCCTCTTGTGGGGATCTTGCTCTCTAAGGACTTCGTTGTCTTTTGATACATCAGTCAGTTGATAGCACATAAAGGGTCTAGAAGACTTTTAGGGTGCAGTTTTCAAAAATGTCGTCTGTGGTCTCTTTTGTTGCAATCACATGTCGTTCACATTCCCAGCAACCATTAAGTTGTATACTCGATGAAGTTATTACTGAAATTTTAGGACGAAAGACTGATGCAGAAGAAATTCTTTTTATAGGCAAAGCAAAACCACACCACTAAACGAGACAATCAATCTGCGAGAAGCAGGAAGAATAGCCTACAATTGCTCTGGGAAATGACATGGGAAACTCGTTAAAAGAGGAAAAGGACTGGAAAGTGTAACCATAATCTGGTGAGGTGGAAGGATCTGGGTATTTAGAGGAGCAGAGAACAATTCCCAGCATACATGTAGGGTAACTAATAAAAGCCTTGGACAAGTTTCCTTCCATTCAACCAAAATAATGCTTTCCCACAGCCCTGTCATGGAGAATGGAAATAATATGGGCTGGTGAACTAGAAGGAGAAATATGCACTTAATTACACGTGATTATAGAATAGAAAGAAATAAAAACAAAGCCAAGTATTAAAATGGGGGCCATTTTACAGGCCTTTTGTACAAGTCAGGAGTACAGAGTGACAAGATTGAAGATTACACAGGCTGTCTCCTTCAGATACAGGCTAATCCTTGTTCTTTCCTTCTTTTCCGGGTTATTCCGAGTCTTAAAACACGATTTCTTAAAAAAGAAAAAAAAAACACCAAAAACCAAAAAAACCCCAAAACAACTGCCAGTGGCAGTGTAAAATGGTGCAGCCATTTTGGAAAACTATTTGATGATTTCTCAAAAAAGTTAAACCTGGAATTACCATATGTCCCAGCAATTTCACTCTTAAGTTGTAAACCCAAAGGAATTGAAGACAGGGACCCAAACAGATACTTATCCACCAATGTTCATTGCAGCATTATTTACAATAGCCAAAATGTGCAAACAACCTGTGGCCATCAGCAGATGAATGGATACACAAAACGTGATATGTACATACAAAGAAATATTATTCATCTGTAAAATGAAATAAAGTTCCAATACATGCTGCAACCTTGAAAACATTGCTAATTAAATGAATGAAACTTGAAAACATTGCTAATTAAAAGAATGTAAGTCAGATATAAAAGGACACGTATTATATGATCCCATTTATATGAAACACCTAGAATAGGCAAACTCATAATACAGAAGTAGACTAGAGGTTACTAGGGGCTGAGGACAAGGGAGAATGGGAAATTGTTTCTCACTGGGTACAAAGTTTCTGATTGGAGTGATGAAAAGTTTTGGGAATAGATATGGTGGTTGTCATACAACATTGTGCATGCAATTAATTCCACTGAGATGTACACTTTAAAATTATTAAAATGGAAAATTTTATGTTATGGATATTTTACTACAATAAAAAGAAAAGAAGTAGAATACATTTTTTAAAAAGGAAAAGATTCAGGACATCATGAATATGTGTGAAATATAAATATAATGTCTGTATTCAATGAAAGTCAATTGCTGCATTGGTAACCACATTCTTAATTGGATCTGACCAAAGCAACCTAGTGTTACATAGTAGAAGATCAACTTTGTCTAGAAAAATTTTGTAAAAGAAGTTCTAGAGAAATAAAACATTGTCTGAACCATTGAATAGGTATTTAATATGAATTAAAGGACACACATGGACCATTTTGGCTTCACAAGACCCTTTCTCTAATTAGGAATAAATTATCCCCTAGCTATGTCACCCCTCTTTCCTACAACTAATCAATAGCATTGTCTCCTAGGAGGAGAGAACTGATCCTGATGTCTCTCCCATGCCTGCTCTAATATTTTCTGGCAGTTTTTCTATATGACAGAAGCGGTCAAGATCCTAGGGTGGGAACATGTGCTTCCTAGCTCTTCTAAGTAAACAATATCTGATATCTTTTTGGTATAATTTTGAAATATTGTGACTCTAAATGTCTGAATACCTTAGAATGTAGAATTAAAAGCATTTATACTATGCATTTTTTTCCCTGTGGTTAGCTTAAAAATGTATGACAGGTTATATCTTTAAAAATCTAATTTGTATTTGATATGCTTTTATATTCGGTAGGAATATTAGAGGGTTAGATACGAATTTCTGCTTATCTGTTCATTAAATTCAAATTATCCATTCAATCATTTGTTAACCTTCTTGGATTGTTACAGATATCTGAAAATGTTAAACTTCATGAAAAATATCTATTTCCCCCAGACTAGACTTTCTGGCTAGAAGTCTGCACAGATTTTATTGCATGTCCAGCTGTAAGCTGAGGTATAGTCCCTCATATTTGCCTGACAACTGAACTAAGGTTTGGAAACCTAAGGAAGAAATGTGATTTTTCTCTGGTGTTGGAAAAATTGTATTCCCTTTGGATCCTACTTTTATAATTTTCTCTTCAAAAGTTTCCTTGTTATTTTTAGCTGTTTTTACCAAGTCCCTGTCCTGTGTGTGTTTTATTTCTTTTTGTCTCTGACTGCTTCATGCTTTTTAAGCTCAGAAAGGGTGAAGGGGATTCTGTGACTCAATAAATCATGTATAAATATGCTGCATGTGTAGAGTATCCACCCAAAGTGTACAAACATGCTGGGTGTTATGTAGGTGAATATGTAAGCACCTGTGAAAGTACGTGTAGGTCTGCATTTCTGTGCCCTTCCCACAGGAAACAGGAGCCAGAAAAAATGAAAAACTGGAGCTGTCTGTTTGAGGTGGGTGCCACCTGAAACCAAGTGGCTGTACATACAGTGCCGATGCCTGTGCTTAAATGAAAACAGTGATGTAAATAAAACAAACAACAACAGATGCTGACAAGGATGAGGAGAAAAAGGGATGCTTCTACACTGCTGGTGGGAATGCAAACTAGTGTAACCTATTTAGAAGACAGTGTGGTGATTTCTGAAAGAACTAGAAATTGACCTTCCATATGACCCAGCAATCCCCCTATTGGAAATATTCCCAGAGGAACTCAAGTCATTCTACCCAAAAGACACCTGTACATGCATGTTTGTTGCAGCTTTATTCACAATAGCAAAAACATGGAGCCAATCATGCTGCCCATTGAAACTGAACTGGATTAAAAAATTGTGGTACATATACACAATGAAATATTATGCAGCCATAAAGAAGGACAAACATATGGACTTCGCAGCAACTTGGATGGATTTAGAGTTGATCATACTCAGTGGTATACCATAGAAATAAAGAACAGAGTACCATATGTTCTCACTCATAAGTGGACCTTGAACAATTATCATAGTACTATAAGAAAGGGATTGGCAGTAGTGAGAAACTGCTGAGGGGGTGGTTGGATTGGCGGTTGAGGGAAACTGCTAGGGGAAGGAGGGGCACACCTCATCAACAAGGGTACCTGTATAATGAATATTTCTATACCTAACCCTGAATTGTACCCTTCATCTTTAAAATAAAGACAACAAACAAACAAACTAACAAAACAGTGATATAATAAGACTCCTTTTATAAAGACATTTGATTTAGGGTACAGTTTATATTTTATTTTTTTATTTTTTGAGTTGGAGTCTCACTCTGTCGCCCAGACTGAAGTGCAGTGGCATGCTCCCAGCCACTGCAGCCTCGACTTGCTGGGCTCTGGCGATCCTTCCACCTCAGCCTTCCAAGTAGCTGGAACTACAGGGG
>NW_007074650.1:114326-117885 GCF_000164805.1 Carlito syrichta | reverse complement strand
CAGGTGGGTCTCAAACCTGTGGGCTCAGGCAATCCATTCACCTCAGCCTCCCAAAGCACGGGATTACAGGCTGAGCCATGTAGCCTGGCGTGGGGTACATTTCAAAATGTCATAAACACGTGTATTAATCTATGGAGTTGTCATTTTTAAAAATTTCAAATGTTTTATTTTGATGCCTTAGAGCCCTAACTTTTGGTGTGATGTTCAGTTGGGTCTGAAATTGATGAAATACTACCAGTTTAGCATGTTCCTCATGATCATGTTTAACTTCAAGGAGTCTTTAGACATGGTTTTGTGTGCACATTTGCATCAATAATTTGTTCAGCCTGGAGGATAGAGTTGCTGATGCTAATGGCCCAAATGATAGCACTTCTAAG
Organism: Carlito syrichta; assembly: GCF_000164805.1. Classification (NCBI taxonomy): domain Eukaryota; kingdom Metazoa; phylum Chordata; class Mammalia; order Primates; family Tarsiidae; genus Carlito; species Carlito syrichta. The sequence continues at coordinate 117,508 of NW_007074650.1, read as the reverse complement.
TGGCACTTCCTGGCCAAAGATAGCTATTGTTGAATCTCAGCCAGGAAAAACTCCTGTTGATAGCAATTCAAGTGTGTGTATGTGAATGTTCGTTAGGGACTTGTCCTTGTTACTGTAAGGAAACAAAGGTAGGAGTCATACAGAGGGAGGTACCACCACATCCTCCACACTTGCACCCCTCATCTCTTGTCTCCCCTTTGCAACTCCACACTAGAAGTGGAAAGAGTTGAGCCCACTCCTCAGGTAAAAACACAGATACTGGAGAATAGATGAATAGCAATTACCCTGTCAAATCCACACATAATATTTATTCTGGGAGTGCTCACACAGTTCGCCATGTAGCTCCTCAGAACTACACATGTGTTTTTTGTTCAGTGTAATTTCAACTGTTTAATGTTATGAACGTTGATTGAATAGCTCTGCTTTCATGAAAAGAAGGTCCTGTTTTTATGCAAATATTAACAAGGTAGTTAAGAAAACACAAGGAAGTGACAAAGAAATATGACTTGTGGGCAGATGGTTTCTGAAATTATATATTTTTTCTGTGAAGCATTAGTTGTTTTAAAAGCATTGATGTTGATCTCTCTGAGAATGTGGGTGGATAATTTAAGGTAAAACACCTTCATTACACAGTATAAAGTTTACTTTGCCAAGTGCATAATATATAATGTTTTTCCTCTTAATATTATTTCCTCAAAAAATTTTAGTAGTTTTTCAATGGGGGGGGAGGTATTTCTGGTAAGATTATTATTTGAGGGCAGAAAGAAATTGAGAGAATTTAAAATGTGGTATAGAATGCACATTAAAAAAAAAAACCTCCTTAAAAGACGATTCTACAATGTCTCATAAAAATCCCTTCTAAGGCTTATCAGCTGCTCACTGTCAGGAAAATCGTTTAAAATTTTTGATCTAAGTATCTTATGTTGCATATCTGAACCCTTATTTTCTTTCCTTTATGATGACAAACAACTGGACATATGTTCTAGGTGAGGTCTTTTGTATATATGAAAGCACTAACTAAAATTTTCTCATGATCTAGGTTTTAAAATCATTTTCCCATTATAACAACTGGCTGATTTTGAAGAATTTCTCTGCCTATCTTTATTTTTTTTTTTTTTTTTTGAGTCAGGGTCTCACTCTGACCCAGGCTGGAGTACAGTGGCATGATCATGGCTCACCACAGCCTCAACCTCTTGGGCTCAGGCAATCCTCCCACCTCAGCCTTCCGAACAGCTGGGACTACAGGCACACTCCACTATGCCTGGCTATATTTTTTTTATTTTTTTTTGTAGAGACAAAAAATTTGTAGAGATCTTGCTATGTTGCCAAGTCTGGTCTTGAACTCCTGGGCTCAAGCAGTCACCCCTCGTTGGTCTCCTAAAGTGCTTGATCTTCCACTGTTCTTACAGGGAGGAATAGAAGTGGCCAACCCAGTAGAGCCAATGTGGAGGAAACTGGGCTCCTCGTTAGTACAGTGTTTGTATTTTTGTATCACATTGTTGTAATAGGTTTTCAGTTCACAGTGACATGTCGATGCTTAGAAATCAAGTTGATGTCTCATCTGACCTCTAAATTGATTTCTACTCTCAACTGATCAGTCCCAGCACATGAAACCTTCACACAATTGGTGGCTAGGGCAAATGTGCCTCCTGGGACAGCATAGAGATGCAGCCGTGGAGAAGCCTGAACCCACCCTCGCTAACCTATGTGTCTCTTATCAGATTGATTGCTTGTTGAAAAATCATCACTTTCCTGGTTACATTTGTTTCCCATGTGACAGACTTATGATCTACACTTCCCAGTTAGCACTGCAGTTGCATTTTATCTTTTATTTTTAGAGTATTAATTTTCCTTCCATATGTGCACTGCTCTTTTCTCATCTTTCCTTAAAATATTAGATTGGTTTTGACCACTTCCTTAACTTAATAAATGCATCTTCATATTACAAAACTCCTCTTATTCCCTCTCAGATAGATGTCAACAGTACATTTAAGGCCTACAGTTTTTATCTTATCACCATACTAAGAGACATGTGAACCTGGTATTGCCTCTACTTTAGTTTCAGTGGTTGATGCAGGAAGAAGAGTTATCCATCTGCTAGTGTGCTGGGTAATTTTATTCTATTAGCTGGAGTCTAGGTCTAGATTATGCTATTTCTGTTTTCTTTCTTCCTTTTCCTTTTTCTTTTCCTTTTTTTGATGACAAGACCATGCGGCACAGGATAAGAATTCTTGCTAAAGTTGGGACATAGCATTTATCTCTTTCTCTTGATCTGCCAGGTCTATTATTCTGTCATGTTTCAAAATTAGGTTAGTCTGATGAGACCTGTTCCTTACAGATTCTTCATGTTGATGTCTTCAAGGTGTTTGTGAATTTATTGTGTAATGATTTCTTTGATCATTTTCAAACACAGCATACAGATTTGAAATATTCAGGAGTACTTCATTTAAAAAATATATCTACTCTATTTATCCCTTCCCTGCTTATTTTTAAAAAGAAAAGTATTAAAAAAAGGGGGAGAGGACAGAGGGAAAAAAGAGAAATATTTTAAATATATAGGAAAACATAAAGAATAATAAATATAACAAGATAATACCACATAGTTTAACCACATAATTTTTAACCCGTTCTTCTGTTGATGGACATATAGGTTATTTTCAATGTTTTGTTATTACAAACAACAGTGCAAAGAACATTGCGGTTACCCTTTGTAGAAGTTTCTCTAGAGTGTATGACTAGGAGTAGAATTGCTGAAGATAAAATGTATGCCTACTTTCAATTTTATTAGTATTGCCAAATTTTTCTCCAATGTACCAACTTATAACATAATCAGCAGGTTTTGAGAGTTCCTTGCTTAATATTCTTGCTACCATTTGGTACTGTCAGACTTTAAATCTATTGCTAACTCCATGAGTGTGTAATGGTATCACAGCATGGACTTAATTTGCATTTTATAGATTACTATTTAGGATGACATCTTTATATTTGTCCATTAGTTATTCATGTTTTATTCTCTGACTTTCCTCTTTATATCTTTTGCCTATTTTTATATTGAATTTTTGTTTTCTTATTTCTCAGAGTTCTTGGTAAATTCTGGATATCCTCCATTGGTGTTATATTTGGTTTTTTTGAGTTGGAGTCTCACTCTGTCGCCCAGATTGGAGTGCAGTGGCTGCTCCCGG
>NW_007074650.1:113784-114306 GCF_000164805.1 Carlito syrichta | reverse complement strand
GCTGAGTTTTGGTTTATTGTAGAGATGAGGTCTCGCCAAGTTGCCCAGGTGGGTCTCCAACCTGTGGGCTCAAGCAATCCACTCACCTCAGCCTCCCAAAGCACGGGATTACAGGCTGAGCCACTGAGCCCGGTTGGTGGTTATATATGCTATACCTTCTTCTGGTCTGTAGCATTTTAAAATTTAGGTGCCTGGGCCAGGCTTGATGGCTCAGCCTGTAATCCCAGCACGTTGGGAGGCTGAGGCAAGTGAATTGCCCAAGCCTGTGAGTTTGAGACCAGCCTGGGCAACTTGACGAGACTTTGTCTCTGCAATTAAAAATTAAAAAAAAAATCAACTGGGCATGGTGGCACATGACTGCAGTTCCAGCTACTTGGAAGGCTGAGGCAGAAGGATTGCTAGAGTCCAGAAGGTTGACACTGGGGTGGCCGTGAGCATGCCACTGCACTCCAGCCTGGGTGACGGAGTGAGACTCTAACTCAAAAAAAACCCAATATATATTTATAAATATATATATATATA
>NW_007074650.1:85276-113764 GCF_000164805.1 Carlito syrichta | reverse complement strand
CCCAGACTGGTGTGTAGTGGCTGCTCCCGGCCACTGCAGCCTCGACCTGCTGGGCTCTGGCGATCCTTCCACCTCAGCCTTCTGAGTAGCCGGAATTACAGGCATGTGCTACCACGCCCAGCTGATTTTTGATTTATTGTATATGCATATATATAAAATATATATTTTTATAAATAGATATACATAAATTTTATATATATTTGAAATTTATGTCTTTTATAGTAACTAACATTTTGTTTTCAAAATGTAATTAGTAGTATCAGTATTTTATTTATTGTTTGTACTGTTGATGCTTTGTTTTAGAAATATGTTTTCATCTTGCAGACATAAAGATTGTTTCTCCTTATGAATTTAAAAAAAAATTATTTTTGAGGACTTCTGGCAAGATGACGATGGGACAGGTTTTGCTGTGAGAGTGTCTGCGAAAGTGAATGTCCATAAAGACTCTTGCTTTCCTCTGCTGGTTGCTGCTGCTGTTGTCAGCCTGCTCCTTGGCCCCACATACCGCTCAGTGGCTACCACAACCACTGCCGCTGCAGCCGCCCTGCTGGAGCAGCCCTCGGCTCCAGGCCCCACGGAGCTCTGGGCTTCCTTGCTGGTTGCACCACCCCGCCCCACTGCACCATGCTGACCTGCAGTGCCTGGTTGTCTTGTACTCTGCCTTCCCTGGCCCAGCCCCAACCCATGGCGAGACCAGAGATCAGCTGGAGCTGGGAGACCAGGCAGAGACAGGCATTGCCCTGCCCAGTTCCACCCAGCCCCCTCCAACTTGTGTCCTAAGGTAATCTCATCAAACTGGGAGAGAAAGAAGCCCCTCCCCTATGCTAGATCGGACACACACAGGTCAGGTCTGAGTGGCAGGCTTGACAGGCAGCAAGCCAACTGAATCCAGATCTGATCCACCCTCCTGCAGATCTGGGGCATCTAACCCTAGCTATGAGCAACCCTACCAACTTGTGATGAGAGCTAGAGATAAGAGCTGAAATGACGTTGGACTTGCAAGAACGATTAGAGAGTGAACCTGGTTTCTTGTTTTTGTTTTTATTCTCTGTTTGTTTTACTCCATTTTCCTCCACTTTTCTCTCTCTTCTTTGTGTTATTGATAACGTTTTAGTATTTGCTCTGTTTCTGTTATTTTACTGATCTTTTTCTTTAGACTTCTTATTTGTGTAGAGGAATAGTACATCATTAGGAAGATTGGTTGATTTGTGAGTTTGTAAGTTTGTCTGTATGTTTTAGTTTTTTTTTTACTCTTTTCTGTCTTTGTGTTTCATTTCATTTGTTAGTTGGTACATTTATCTGATTTCCCTCTTAGTCTTCTCTCTCTCCACCTTCCTCTTCCCCCACTTCCTTCTTCCATTCTTTTCCTTTTCCTTACCTCATTTTGCCTTCAGGGAGCAAACATATGCCCCCACTGCTTGGACAGATTGTAAGGCAGTGGGAGGTGGGTTCCAGCGTACCCATATACCTGTCGATGGATACTGGGATCTGCAGATAGATTTTGAATCACAGCTCCCCTCTCAATTAAATCCCCAAAATACAAAAAAGAACAGCCCCCAACCCACAGTCCAGCTTCAGAATTGAACAAAGCTAGAGAATTCACATAAGGAAGAATAGGAGATTGAGCAAAGAGAAGTAAAAGCAAACTTGCCATCCCTGAACAAAAGAATTAAAGAATGGGGGGAAGAAAAAAGTGGGGAGGAAAATCTACACAAATGAAGAAAAACCAAAAGAAAAGAAGAACATAGGTCTCATGCAGTCCCTTGGGAGGTCAGACACTGAGAAAACAGTCTTCAGAATGCAAACAATGAAGCGCCCCCAGAGTGATTGGTCACATACTACAAACCCAGACATCAAGATATTAATAGAGAGAATAAAAAGAATTGAGGAGAGACAAGAGGAAAATAGGAAGGAGTTGATAACTGAGGTAACAGCAGTAAAGAATACTGTGATTGAAATAAATAACAAACTAATAAGTATGGAAAGCAGAATTAGTCAAGCAGAAGAAAGAATCTCAGCGCTTGAGGGCCAAAATATAGAACTAACCCAAACTGTCAAAACCATAGAAAAGAAACTTTAAAAGACAGAACAAAACTTTCAAGAGATGAGTGATTATTTCAAGAGGCCAAACCTAAGCATAATTGGACTTTATGAGGCAGAAAGAGAGACAGAGACCACCCTGCAACAAACATTCCATGAAATTAGTCAAGAAAACTTCCCTAATCTCATCAGTGATGTAAAAATTCAAACACAAGAGATTCAGAGAACCCCTGCAAAGACAACAAATGAGAAAACCAACTCCCTGACAAATAATAATTCACCTAAACAGAGTAGGTATAAAAGAAAAAATCCTAAGGGCAGCAAGAGATAAAGGTCAGACTACCTACCAGGGAAGACTAGTTAGAATAGCAGCAGATTTATCTACAGAAACACTTCAGGCTAGGAGAACTTGGAGCCCAATCTTCAAAGTTCTCAAAGATAAACAATTTCAACCAAGAATAGCCTACCAGCTAAGCTAAGCTTCATCAGTGAGGGAGAATTAAAATCTTTCCCAGACATCCAATCCCTAAGAACTTATGCTACCTCTAGACCACCTCTACAAGAAACACGTAAAAAAGTATTAAACACAGAAGAAAAGGAAAAAAGAACGACAACGTTCTTCACAGAAATACAGGAAAAAGATTGAAAATACACATGATTCAACCCAAAAATCAAAAGAAAGACAACAAACAAACAGGAACAGCAACAACTCTATAAGAACCCCATGACAGGGATAAACTCTCATATCTCAATAATTAGCCTGAATGTGAATGGACTAAATGCACCACAGAAAAGACATAGAATGACAAAATGGATAAAATATCATGAGGCAATAATATATTGTCTTCAAGAGACTCATTTTACCAGAAAGGACACTCACAGACTCAAAGTAAGAGAGTGGGAAGCAAAATTTCAGGTGAACAAAACACAAAAGAAAGCAGGAGTTGCAATCTTAATTTCAGACAAAATTCCCTTTAAACTATCAAAAATTGAAACAGATACAGAAGGTCACTACATAATGATAAAAGGTTCAATCCATCAATAAGAAATATCCATCTTAAACATATAGGCACCCAACATAGGAGCACCAACTTTCTTTCTTTTTTTTTGAGTTGGAGTCTCACTCTGTCGCCCAGACTGGAGTGCAGTGGCCACTCCCAGCCACCACAACCTCAACCTGCTGGGCTCGGGCAATACTTCTGCCTCAGCCTTCCAAGTAGCCAGAATTACAGGGATGCGCTACCACACCCAGCTGATTTTTTGATTTATTGTAGAGATGAAATCTTGTTGCCCAGGTGGGTCTCGAACCCGTGGGCTCAGGCAATCCACTCACCTCAGCCTCCCAAAGGCTTGGGATTACAGGCTGAGCTACCAAGCCTGGCTAGAGCACCAACTTTCATAAAGCAGCTTCTAGCCAAACTTAAAAAAGATATTGACTCTAACACTATCATAGCTGGGGACTTTAATACCCCACTCACAACCCTCAACAGATCATCAGGACAAAAAAAATCAGCAAGGAGATCCAGAAACTCAATGTGACTCTTGACCAAATGTACTTAATTGATAACTATAGAACATTCCACTCAACAACCATAAAAATACATTCTACTCAGCACCACATGGAACATGCTCTAATACTGACCACATCCTTGGACATAAATCAAGCATAAACAAATTACATAAGATTGAAATATTGCCATGCACTTTCTCAGACCACAGTGGAGTAAAAATAAATATCAACAACAATAAAGTTTCCCCCAAACCCACAAAGACATGAACACTAAACACCATGATGCTAAGCAACTCCTGGGGCAATATGGAAATCAAAACAGAGATGAAAAAATATGTGGAAACAAATGAAAATGAAGAAACATCTTACCAAAATCTCCAGGATGCCATCAAAGCAGTATTTAGAAGGGAATTCATATCTCTACAAATGCACATGAAGAAAATGGAAAGATCACAATTTAACAGCCTAATAAGCCACCTAAGGAAGCTGAATAAGCAAGACCATCAAAACCATAACTTCAGCAGAAGAATCCATATCACCAAAATAAAAGCTCAAATCCTAGACATAGAAATGAAAAGATAATACAAAAAATCAATGAAACAAAAAGCTGGTTCTTTGAAAGGATAAACAAGATTGATGGTCCCCTAGCTAGACTGACTAAGAAAAAAGCCCAAATAAACACAATTAGTAACACAAAAGATAAAGTCATATCTGACCCTGAAGAAATACAAAAGATTATCAGAGACTACTATGTATACTTGTATGGAAACAAACTTGAAAATCTAAAGGAAATGGAGGAATTTCTGACATCACACAACCTCCCTAGGTTGAAATAAGAAGTTGAGACCCTAAATAGACCAATAACAATCCAGGAAATTGACTATGTCATAAGAAAACTACCTACAAAAAAACAAAAACAAAAACACCCCCCTAAAAACCCTGGATCAGATGGCTTTCCAGCAGAATTCTACAAAACATACAAGGAGGAACTGATACCAATCCTATTGAAAGTATTCCAGGTGATTGAGAAAGATGAAATCATTTTATGAAGCTAACGTCACATTGATACCCAAGCCAACTAAAGACCCAACAAAGAAAGAGAACTACAGGCTAATATTCTTTATGAACATAGATGCTAAAATTCTCAACAAGATCCTAGCAAATTGGATTCAACAACACATCTCAAAAATCATCCACCATGACCAAGTAGGCTTCATTCCTGGGATACAAGACTGGTTCAACATCCATAAGACCAAAAATGTAATTAAATACATCAACAGACATAAAAACCAAAACCACATGATTATATCATTAGATGCAGAAAAAGCTTTTGATCAAATCCAGCACCCCTTTTTGATAAAAACCCTCAAACATCTAGGCATAGATAGAACATACCTCAAAATAGTAAAAGCCATCTACCAGAAGCCCACAGTCAGCATACTTTTAAACAGACAGAGATTGGAATCATTTCCCCTAAAAACTGGAAAAGACAAGGATGTCGACTCTCACCCCTCCTGTCCAACATAGTTCTGGAAGTCCTAGCTAGTGCAATCAGAGAAGAGAAGGTGATCAGGGGTATCCAAATAGGAAAAGAGGAAGTCAAGTTATCTCTCTCTGCAGATAACATGATTCTATACCTTGAAAACCAAGAGAATCTGTCAATAACCTCCTTGCACTGATAAAGGACTTTGGCAAAGTCTCAGGGTATAAAATAAATGTGCAAATGACAATCGCATTTCTATACAATAGCAATAAACAAACAGAAACCCAAGTAAAAAGCACAATTCCATTCTCAATTGCCCTAAAAAAATGAAATACCTTGGCATCTTCCTAATCAGAGTGAAAGACCTTTACAATGAAAACTGCAAAACACTGCTCAAAGGAATCAAAGATGACACAAACAAGTGGAAAATTATTCCATGCTTATGGATTGGAAGAATCAGCATTGTTAAGATGACCATTCTACCTAAGACAATCTACAAATTTAGTGCAATACCCATCAAATTACTAGCAACATTCTTCTCAGACCTAGAAACAATACAGGAATTCATATGGAAACATAAATGACCACAAATAGCCAAAACAATCCTCAGCAAAAAACAAACAAACAAGCAAACAAAAACAAAGCAGGGGGTATCACAGTCCCAGACTTTAAACTTTATTATAAAGCTACAATAATCAAAACAGCTTGGTATTGGTACAAGAACAGGCGTATAGCCTGATGGAATAGGATTGAGATTCTAGAAGCAAAACCTCCATTTCTCAACCAACTCATCTTCGACAAAGCCTCCACCACTAACCACTGGGGAGAGGAGAACCTATTCAGTAAATGGTACTGGAATAACTGGCTGACCACATGCAGAAGATTGAAACAGGACCCCTACCTATCCCCATACACAAAAATTAACTCTAAATGGATCAGAGACCTAAACGTAAAACCTCAGACTATAAGAAGCCTAGAAAATGCAGGAGACACCCTTATGGAAGTTGGAACTGGCAACCAATTCCTGATCAAAACCTGAAGAACCCAGGCCATAAGAGATAACATAGACAAAGTGGGAACTCATCAAACTGACAAGCTTCTGCAAAGCCAAAGTAACCATCAAGAGAGCAGGGAGACAGCCCACAGACTGGAAACCAATTTTTGCCAACTCCATGTTTGACAAAGGCCTAGCATCTAGGATCTACAAGGAACTCAAACGTGCTGAAAAAAAAAGAAACAAACAGTCCCATTACAAAGTGGGCAAACCATATGAATAGACAGTTCTCAAAAGAAGACATATGGGCAGCCAACAGATACATGAAAAAACGTTCAGGCTTAGTCATCAAAGAAATGCAAATTAAAACTACACTGAGATACCACCTAACTCCAGTCGGAATGGCCATCATCAATAACAAAAAATAACAGATGCTGGAGAGGATGTGGCGAAAAGGGAACACTTCTACACTGTTGGTGGGAACGTAAACTACATACAGCCTCTGTGGAAATCAATTTGGTGACTCCTAAAAGCTCTAAAAATTGACCTTGGATATGACCCTGCAATCCCCCTACTGAGAATATACCCAGAAGAACTCAAATCACTCTATAAAAAAGATACCTGCACACGTATGTTTATTGCAGCATTGTACACAATAGCACCAACATGGAACAAACTGTACTGCCCATCAAAAGAGGACTGGATTAAAAAATGTGGTACATATATACAATGGAATATTATGCAGCCACAAAGAAGAACAAAATCATGAACTTTGCAGCAACCTGGATGGAATTAGAGTCCATAATACTGAGTGATCTTTCACAGAAACAAAGAACTGAGTATCACATGTTCTTACTCATAAGTGGACCTTGAACAACTACCGTAATACTTTAAGAAAAGGATTGACAGTAGCGGGAAACTGCAGGGGGTGGGAGAGGCAGGGAGGTGGGTTGGCAGTAGTGGGAATCTGCCTGAGGAAGTGGGGGGAACACCTCATCAACAAGGGTACCTGCACAATGACTATTTGTATACCTAACCCTGAATTGTACCCCACAATTTTAACATTAAAAAAAATTTTTTTTTCAGTTTTTCTTCTTTTAAACCACAAATAACTTTTGTGTATGGTAGCCTAATTTATTAAATAAATGTTTAAAAATAAATACTCATATATTTAACCAATTGTACCACAGTCTTTTATTGAATAGCTTTTTCCTTTTTCTGAGCATTTTGTTTATCTCCATTGGTCTAATTTGTCAAGACTCCATTGTCTTAATTATTAGAGTTTTGTAATAAGTGTTTATTTCTCGCTGCTCTGTCAAGTTACCCCAACTTGTTCTTTGTCTTCAAAACTGTCTCAGCTTTTATTGTTCCATTACTCTTATAAATACATTTTAATTTTTTCTTTAATTTTTTTTGCTCAGGTATAAATGCACTAAATATATTTTAGCATCAGTTTTTCATAAGAGGCTATGGTTTTTTAAGTTGGAATTACATTGGTTGATGTATATATTTGAGCAAAATGAAAATATTTGTAGTTTGATTCTGTCTGCCCATAACCATTACATATTTTTTATTTTGGCTATCCTTTTATACTTTTAGATTATGTTTTGTAAGTTTTTCTCCATACATATACTCCCCAAATTTTAAAATTTTACTTTTGTGTATTTCATAGTTTTTGTTGTTGTTGAAAATGGAATCTTAAAAAATTACATTTTCTAGTTTTTACTGACATACAGAAATACTACAGGGTTAATATATTGCTCTTTTTTATTCACCTTGTAATTCCACTAAACTCTATTGTAACTTGCCTACAGGCTTTCTAGTTTGAAAATCATGTTATTTATGAAACAGTGACACTTATGCTCACTCCTTTCCAGTCCTCAAGTCTTTATTTTATTGGATTGATGAGGAATTCCTGGACAAGGCTGAATAGAAGCAGTGGTAGAAATATCCTTGTCTTATGTCTGCCTTTAAGAAAATGCTTGAGTATTTTAAGGAAACGCTTGAGACTTTCCATTAGTAAGTATAATATTCACTCTGAATATTTAGCATATATCCTTGATCGGCTCATGTAGTTTGTTTTCCAGTTCAATTTTGCTAAAGTTAAAAAATCATGGTAGGATACATGTTATCAAATGCTTTATTTCCCCCCACCTGTTGAGGTGGCCACATAATTTTTTTCTTGTAATCTATTAACATGGTCAATTACATCAATAAATTTTTATCACACTTAGTCATCTTTGCATTACTGTTATAAACAAAAGATTAAAAAAATACACTGCTGGATTTGGTGTAATAATTGTTTGTTTAGGATTTTGTATTCATGAGCATAAATGAGATTAACCTATAATTTTCCTTTTTAAAATATCTTTGTTTTTGTAACAAGGTTATTTCTTAATACAAAATGAATTGGACACCAGCACCACCCCCCTTTAAATTAGTAAACCAATATGCATAAGATTAGAATGATCTGTTCTCTGACTGGTGGAACTTACCTCTCCCTTTTAAAGGCATCTCAGCTTAGGGTTATATTTTTCATAGTTGAACATAATCTTTTATTAACTATCACTATATTTATGAATTCCCCTTCATTTAAATTCATATGTGTTATGAAGAATTATACACATATGTGTGTATGAAAATATTCAAAACTCTATATGACACAACTCTCACAAAATACAATGTATATGGTTTACTGTAATTATCTGATCAGAGGCATGATTTTAAGTTCTTAGTTTTTGTGTAAAGCCTGAGTCCCTTACCCTTTGGACTTTGTTATAATCCAAATTTGTGCGTTTGTATATGTTGGTGCTATGATAACAACAACAGGCATTTATTGAATACCTATTCTGTATCAGGAAGGTTACCTATGTTTTGAACATTTCATGCCTATGACAATTATTTGAGAAGTGGTTAAGTCTGTTAGACATGAGGAAGTTGAGACTTAGAGGGACAGATAATTTGTACAAAATCTCCAGTGATAAGTGTCAGATTTGAGATTTAAACTAAGTGTACCTGAAGGAAAACTGATGTTCTTTTCACAATACCTTATTGAGAAATGAATGATGAAGACTTCAAGTTGATTTTGATAATAAGTAAGAACAAGTTGTTTTTTTTTTGAGTTGGAATCTCACTCTGTCGCCCAGACTGGAGTGCAGTGGCTGCTCGCGGCCACCGCAGCCTCCACCTGCTGGGCTCCGGCGATCCTTCCACCTCAGCCTTCCAAGTAGCCGGAATTACAGGCATGTGCTACCATGCTCGGCTGATTTTCTGATTGATTGTAGAGATGATGTCTTGCTGCCCAGGCGGGTCTCGAACCCGCGGGCTCAGGCAATCCACTCACCTCAGCCTCCAAAGGCATGGGATTACAGGCTGAGCCACTGAGCCCGGCTGTTACTTTTTGATACTGATGTACATGATATCCGACTGTAGGGAAATGGACTATGGCAAACAAATACTGCCAGGCCTTTCTTGTATACTGTACAACTCCAGGGGGTACCATTTATATGAGCTGCAGAGTGAAGGGTACCTCTCTGGATTTGTACAATATGATGACAGTGCTGTGACGAGGTATCTGTTTGCATTTTAGGGTTCTGAGAAAAGGAAGAAGCCATTCCAATAGGGATGTGCTTTGCAATTTGGAAAAGATTAACTGCATGATTGGGGTGAGTTTGGGGATTCCTGTTCATACATACAATGGGACTTAAGATTCAATTTTACAAAACTTGTACTTGGCATTTGCTGTCTTCAGTTTGTTACTTCATTAAAAAAAGAGAGAAATATATTTCTGACAAGGGTAGCTATGTAACCTCCAACTTTTTAGTTGAGCACTGGCTGTAATATTAAAAAGGAAACACACAAGGTTTGATGGGTACCTCATGGATGAATTCTTGCAGTGGGATGAAAAAAGGAAGTATGTTCTCTTAAAGAGGTTCAGATTTTATTTCTCATTTAATTATTTTTTCTTATTTAAATGCAATTTAGAGTTTTTAGTAATGAAGGATAAGTGATAAGTATAGCAAATGTGACAATCTATTTAGTTATAATGCTAGCTTTGGAAATAACTACTAGTATACTAATAAAGTAGAATGTCCCAGTACGAACATATTTTATAGGCACTAGAAATAATGTATTTTTTTTCTCAGAGTTTATTTCTGGCCAATATTGTGTCCATTATATTTTATGTTTTGAATGCAAAACTTTTATAGTAGTTCTGAGTTTCCCCAACCCATCCATTCTTCTGTGCTTGTTTCTCCATTTTCCACTACACTTTTACTTCTTATACCCAGGATATATTTTTTCCTTCTAAGTCCTTTCATCACAGCAGTCTCCACTCTCCCTGCTGGCTGTCAGTTCTTTTTCTCCTCTCAAAGTCATTTCAGTCATTGTTCTTTATGTCTCTCAGAGGAATAAAAAAAAGGGCTGGTCTCTGAATTATTATTTCTCTTTGAAGCAAGGAGAATGCAGAGTGTGCTAAAAATCACTTTAATTTAATAGGCTCCCCAAAAGTGAATTCAGTTTTTCCTCTCTGTTGCCATTAAAAAATTTATTTACCCTGTCATTTAAACTTTATAACAGATTTCAAAAACTTTTAACATTTAAAATGACACGAACATTTGGCACTTTTCTTTTTGAACTCACCTTTAGGCAATGTATAAAAACAATGTCTCTCTACTTGTGGTAAAATTTTTGACTTCTCAAAACAAATGTGTTAATGCAATTCTTCTCTTGAGTAAAAAAAAAAAAACAAAACTAAAAAAGTTTTTTTTTTCTTCTCGAATATTTAAAAAGTTCTGCATATATAATCCCAGGGAAAATCTTGAAGTCTTTCTCAAGTATACATACACAAATAGGCATGCAGCCCCCAACTTGCATCATCCAGAAGTTAAATTGTTAGCTCACTGATGAGGGTATGGACTGTATTTCCCCATAGTAACCATCAAGTGGTGCTTATATTCCTTTAAAACCTATTTCACCCTAATGTCAGTACTATCTCATCATGTCTACCTTCCATTGAGTACTATGTTCTGAGATCTGGTAGTAATGATGGTTGCAGATGTGGGGTGTACAAGATCCATCAATGACATCTTCCTACAGAATGACCTTGGGCTCCAATGTGAAGGTGGAGTGGTGAAGAAGGGGCAGAGTTAGAATCGAGTGAGTCAGGCATAACTAGCAGCATATAACCTTGAGCTGATTTTAAAACATCACATATCTTGAAGAAATAGGGTAATCTTCTGAAGAAAACCAAAGCTGCATGGGAGTCTAGTGAAAATTAGGGGAGAGTATACCATGGGTCAAGGGTTTTCAGGCATACCATAAGCTAACACATTAACAAATTAAAAAAAAATGTAACTGGGATTCCCTGAGCAACGCATTTCTTTTTTCTTTTCTTTCTTTTTTTCTTTTTTAAAAGACATTTGTTAGTATTTAATGAACCTCCCTCCCTGTGGCTTCAAGCCACCAGGACACAGGCTTCCCCTCACACCCTTAATCTTCTTAGCATTTCTGCTGAAGACTTTGGCCTTCACAGTGACAACTTGCTGGGAGCTTTCCCTTTTCCAGAGCTTTGTAGTAGCCCAGTCACATCACATCAATGATGGGAGCAGCTCCAGTTTTGTTTTTAGCTGCATTCACCCTTGCCTGCTCACTGACCAAAGTCCACAATTTATCAAGGTTGACAGTTGGACAGAAACTCTGGTTCCTCTTTAAGTGGTAATGCCTTATACCAACTTTCTTGCAGTAACCTGAGTGATACTTATTGAAGTTGATCCTGTGGTCCTGCAACCCACCAGCATTACCATGGCCTCCTGGGTACTTCTGGTGCTTGCCGATGTGGCCATGGCTCACGTGGCCCTGAAGTGTCTGGGTCTTCCTCAGTCTGGGTGGCGTGTTGGCAGTTGAGACAAAAGGGGCAACACATTTCTATTTTCAACACTGACCACAAAGGCCCCTTAATTTCTTTTCATAGCCAAATCAATTACAACATTGAGCTAAAGAATACAATTTTTTACCACCTTACTCGTAAAGAAATCTGAGCGGCTGAAGGATGAATGGAGTAATAGACTTCCTCATTCTTCAGCTTACCTTTTTTCTAGGCCTGACAACATGCTTCCCCAACCTTGGTCCATTTTTCCTTGTGAAGTCTAAAGTGTATTTGTTATAGATTTTGGATTATAATTTTTAACCTCTAGAGTATCTTTTCTCCACTGATCTTTCTTTTGCTCCCTCCCTTCTCCTCTCCCTGCATTTCTGCTGCATTCCAAAATTGTATCTATCTCTCAAATTTGGTAACCTGAATATTTTGCTTGCATGTGATTTCATTAGATCTCTCCATTTCTATTTTGTGTATTAGGGCTATGGATTTGTGAACTTAACCTACAACTACATTTAAAACTTGATGTAAATTTTATTTATTTTCCTTTGAATCTAAGACCAATGGCACTTGAATCTTTATAGACATGGTCAAAAACAATAGTACTTTGTATTCCTTCCTTTGTGGAGCTGACTTTGTCCTACAGGGAGAGTTTGGTCTTGATTCTCAATCCCAGTTCTATATTTCTGAATTCAATCTGCCCTTTACCTGAGAGTTGTGTCACAGAGCACCTACATGCTATTAAAAATGAAATCTGAAAATCTGGAAATTAAGATAAGCTTTATTGTTATTTATGTACTAATCATTTATGAGAGAAAGATCAATAGCAGTTAAATTACCATCAGAAATGTATTCAACACAATTAAGAATGCCACAGAAGCAGTAGATAGTTTAAGCTCTTTTTTCTCACCATACTGATTTGATTAGAAAGATTTGAAACTCAGTCAATTTACCTCAAACAATTTGGGGTGAGGGGAGGACACAAGATATGAGAATCAAGAGAAAACCAGTACTAGATGTCAGCTCAGAATTCAAGGTAGATCTAGGGATTTGGACAGCAGGAGTCTATTGATTTTGAGTCAAGAGCTCTGCCATTAATGTGATTCAGTTACTTTTCATATGTCTGCTTCATTCTCCTCACTTCATTCATTGCCCTTCATTCTTTATATATCTTTTCTCTACCTTATGCTTCTGCTTACTCATAATTTTGGCTTACTCATAAATTCAGCTCTCTCAGTTTTCTCCATCCTATATTTTTCCATGAACCTTCACTGGTTTTTTCTGATGGCTGTAATATTTTCTTACAAGTTTAAATTCCCTAAGATAGAGGATTTTTTTTCATGTTAAAACATGTTATTGATTTCTGACTAGATTGTAGATTGGCTCTTATGGGCCAGATGATCACCTTCATCCACTCAATAGATGCTGACATAATGTTGAAACTACACAGGAGTTGTGAGTATGGGACAGTTTCCATTTGCAGGGGCTGCTGACATAATAGACACCATGGTTTAACAAACTGAATTTCTGTAGGCTCTCTAATTTCTCTATGTACATATAATCTAATGACCACTGCTGTTCATAATAATTAAAAGCACAGCATTCTGAAGTGCCTCAGCTTCCAGAAAGCAATTAAATTATGTTCAGTAGAGTCCTATGTATATTTTACTGTGTTTTAATAGTTTGAAAGTTGGTTGTTTCTTTTTGTCATTATACAGTAAGTCTCAATTTTCTCCACAATTTTTCTTTATCAGGACTTACCAATTCCTAACAAAAAACAATCATTTCTGTGCTGCAAAATCTTGGAGATTTAGAGACATATTCCTTTTCATTTCCCAGGATATAAAATAATAGAGTAATAATGACAATACTAGATAATAATAATAGTAGCAATAATAGAATAATAATGACAAGCTGCTGCATGTTATCTAATAGATCTTGTGCTGTACATTATTTTTCCCTTTAAGTTTCTGTTGATCTATATATTAGGAATTAAAAACTTAACAAAATGTTTGATCTGTTAAGCAATGAGGAACCTCTCTTAGAAACAAAATTTTAAAAGTAGGAATGATCACACTGGAAGATCACACTGGAAGAAAATTCTCACACCTCAATTCAATAATGACTCATTAGTGTGCATATTATTTAATTATAATGTGATTAAGGTTTTAGAAGTAAATACTCTTTAATTCTTACTACCATGATGCACACTTGTGTTCCTTAACCTTAGTTAATATTTACTGACAATTGTCACCTGGTCACCTGTGATAACACAGTAATTATAAATTGCACAGTAAGCAATCTGGTTGGTTGCCGAAAGAGCAATGGAGGATAAAGTATTTAGGACCATGCATTGTAGCATTCAGATATTCTACAAAAAGATTGAGTAACTTTATGTATTACGGTAGGGTCACAATGCATTGCTTAAGTTTGTTTGGGAAATATAGTTAATCTTCTTGGTATTTACTTTGAAAATCTGTACGATGGAACTATGTAAGAGAAATGTCCTTAATACATAAACAAATTACATCCAGTTAGACGAGTGGACAAGTGGGCTGGAGAGTAGTTAGAAGGGAATCACTATTAATTACCTTCTGTGGACAGTGAAGTGTGTTATATGTGTCTATGAAACATTTACATCTAATAGATAATGAAGTTGACCTAAGTACTGCCAATGTCACAGTTTCTAAGCCTAGAATGCAAAACTAGGCATGATTATTTTCTTAATGTTCAAGACTCATATTTTTTGACAAAATGATGCTGCTTTACTGCGGCTCATTTCTGATATTCTTCACTTTTGTACTATTTCTTTTTCTTTTCTTTTTTTGAGTTGGAGTCTCAATCTGTCATCCTGGCTGGAGTGCAGTGGCATGCTCATGGCCACTGCAGCCTTGACCTTCTGGGCTCAGGTGATCCCTCCACCTCAGCCTTCCAAGTAGCTGAAACTATAGGTGTGTACCTCCACACCTGGCTAATTTTTAAAGTTTACTGTAGAGATGAGGTCTCACCAAGTTGCCCAGGCTAATCTTGAATCCCTGGACTCAGGCAATCCTATTGCCTCTGCCTCCCAAAGTGCTGGGATTACAGGCTTGAGCCACTGCACCTGGTTATATTTCTTAATAAATAATGATTTCTTCAGAAATTTAATGATAATTTCACTATTCCATCAGGTGCAGTCAGAGTGAACCAGTGAGGGAGGAAGAGAGAAAAGCAATGAAAACTTCTGGACTGTTAAAGAACTCTCAAAAGTTCTTAGAATACAAGAAAAGGAGCACAAGTATTTGCAGATATTTCTAGGCCCTTCTGCTGTGTTGCTGATGAGTAGAATGGAGTGGGTGGTTGAGTAAAGCATATTAACATGAGATGAAGAAATGAAGGTATTCTTCCAATGGGATATCCAGTTCAGTTTTTATACTATCTCAGAGCAGCTCACTAGTTTCTAACCCTTATCTACAGTCTAGATTTTATGAAGGATACTATGCAGGAAACCACATAAATGAAGAAGGAAAATGGAAGCAAACATCATAATAACCCAAAGGAACTTTGACTTTTTTCAATGTAATGTAGATTAATTAGAATTAAACTTCTAAGGCTAAATGCATTTACCACTGTAAAAGTTAAATTTTGTTCACACTTTGTAAAAGTGTGATTATTCTTAGTTTTGACATTTATTTTTACTAATCTTATAGTTTAGAACTAATATCCAATGACCTTTTAATACAGAGTTCTAAATCTACATTTTCAAGTTTTGTACTTAATTATAAAATTTCAGAACAACAAGAAACCTTAGGAAATCCTGTGGTCTCTAGCTTTTAAACTGATTTATCACCTTGGGCAATGATATTCAACTCTGATTTGGTACCATTCCAGGATGAGTCCAAGGACCTAAAAATTATTGAAACAAAATTTAAATTGCAAAGTAAATGTATACCTTGAATATTAGATTGACAAGTATTATTTTAAAAAAGTCTTAAACCAAGTTTTAATAGAATATTCATCTAATATGTATGCACTAGAATATACATTCTTTTCAAGTGCACATGAACTTTCTCTACAATAAACCATATGCTTGACTATAAAACAATTCTCTACTTTTAAAGAATTGAAATTATGTAGAATTTGTTCTGTGACTACAACTGAATTAAACAAGTTATCAATAGTATAATAATCTTGAGAATATTGAAATTTTTGGAAATTAAGCAGCACACTCTAAAAAACTGGTGGGTCAAAGAAGAAATTACAAGGAAATCAGAAAATAAAACTGAATGCTAGTGAAAATGCCATATATCAGATTTTGTGAAATTCAGCTAAAGCAGGGCATAGAAATTCATTTTTATCTTTAAATGTTTATATTAGAAGAGTAATTCAAATCCAATGATCACAGTTTATACCATAAAAAGCTAGAAAAAGAACCCATACTAAGTAGAAGGAAGTCTGTAATAAAAAGCAGAAATTAATGAAATAAAAATCAGATGACCGTTAGATGAATAAAACTAAAAGCTGGTTCTCCAAAAATACAAAAAAAAAGGTAAATATCTTATTAGATTAATCAAGAAAAAAAGAGAAACTAATCACCAATATGAATATTTAAAAAAAGAAGGGATATCACTACAGAGGCCTATAGACTTTGAGACGATAATAGAAGACATTTATGAACAACTTTATGCCTATAAATATGACAACTTAGATTAAGTGAACAAATCATTGAAAGACATCAATTTCCAAAATGAACTAAAAAAGGAAAAAAATATCAGAATAGGTCTATATCTATTAAAGAACTTGAATTCATAAATAGAAACCCTACTTCAAAGAAACCTCAGACAGTTTTACTGGTTAAGTCTATAAAACATAAAAAAATTTCTAATTTTATAAAAGCCTCTTTCAAAAAACAAAAGAGTCCATACTCATTTTGTGAGGTCAACATTACTTATAAAAAAGCAGATGTTACAAGAAAAGAAAACTATAGGTCAATATCCTTCATGAGACAGACACAAAATTTTTGACAAAATATTTACAGATATGTAACATGTGAGGATAGTAGCTCATGACTAATAGATGTGTTAATCCTATTTTCACCTAATCTAAATAAATGAGCTATTTAGGTTGAGACAAAACAGAAAACACCCTGCTCAATACAAGTTTATTAAGCTTTAAATTGCCTCCTTTTAAGTATATCATAGGTTTTGCTAAACATATAAAGCTTCATAACACAAGTCTTGTTTTTTACTCCTAAATATGTATGATGTATTTATTGTTCCCTATTTTTCTAAAACCTTCCCATTAGCATTGGTATTATGCCTGATTTGACAGATGTCTTCATAACTAATGAGAAAATGGAAGAAAATAAAATAAAAAATGTAATTATCCCACGCTTTACTAATCTAGAATAGTTTTTCTGTTTAAGCCACATATTGAACAAATATAAATCTTTTGAAATTGAAAGTATAATGTTTGCTCATGGTACAAAATTTATTTAAGGCAAATAAGCAAAAAAGTACAAAAAAAAAGTAGCCTAGGATCTCATGCTTGGAGAAAATCATAATTAAAGTTGTGATGTAACTTCTGTGGTCTATATGATTTAGTAATAAATACGTCAATGAAAAGAGAACTCGCAAGAATCAATAACTTGTGAGTTCTAACCTGAGAAAAATGAATGTAGGACATTGGGAATGTGTCTTAATCCCTTTGAGCCTCAGTTCCCTCATCCTTGAGATGTAGGGACTTTATTAGACATTCTTTATAGTCCCTTCTAGCTTTAAGTACGTTGGAATCCAAAGTGAATTCCCCGCTTTAAAGATATAGAAATAAAGCCCATACTAAGCAGAAGGTGGCAGTGTTGTTGAAGAAAAGACCTAGATTATAATACCAGTAAATGCAGGTGGATTGCTATACATGGTGTTTGTACCTTGATAAAATTAGTGCTGCAGCAAATTAGTGACAAACCACTAATTTCGCAGGATTAAGATATCCTGTTACAACAGTTATGTTTCTCTGAGGTCGATAACATCATTATATATGACATTGTTTTACCGTGAAATGAGACAGAAACAAATATGATCACCTAAAGCTCATACAAAATAGAAGACATGCTAAGCTCAGAGCTTTCAAGCGAATAATAATTATTGTTATATTGGTTTCAGGTATTTTGAGTTTCCCTGGCTATTATTAAGTGACAATTTTCCATATATATATATATTTGCAAGTTGGCATGGATATTTTTAGTAAGGCAAAGTTTTTCATGTATTGTTTTCCAACTTTTTGAAATAAAGGAGAATTCAAGCACATATTTTAATGGGCTTTAGAGAGTTTATCTCTAATATATAGTAATGGAATTTAATAATTCAATCTTTGTTCTTTATCTTAGAAATTTCTAGTAAGGGTTTAGTGCTTATAGTGGGGCTAAGATATATTTACACTTATGATCTATTGTTTGTTTAGCAGGACATACTAGAAGAATATCACTTAATAAAGCAATGGATATAAGGACAATTGTTAAATTAAGATTTCATTTAGAATGAAAAAATCATCTGGTAATATATCTCACCTGGGTCAGGTCTAGTCCTCTGTCAAAGTCCGTCAGGTTGCTAAATTAGGTATACTGCTGTCTTAGTCTATTTGGGCTGCTATAACAAAATACCATACACTGTGTAGCTAGCTTATAAACTACAGACATTTCTTTCTCACAGTCCTGGAGACTGAGAAGCCCAAGATCAAGGTGCCAATAGATTTAATTCTGGTGAGGAGCAGCTTTCTGGTTTATTTATGGCACTTTCTCACTGTGCCCTCACCTGGTGGAAGGAGTGAGGGAGCTCCCTTGGGCCTCGTTTACAAGGATATTAATCTCACTCATGAGGGCTTCACTTTCAGGACCTGATAACCTCCCAGAGCCCTCACTCCTAATGCCATCATTTTGGGGGTTAGGATTTCGACTTATCAATTTTGAGGAGACATAAACCTTCAGCCAAGAGCAACCACTTTTTATTGGGATATTCCTCTCCCCTCAGCGTTTCTGAAAATATCTGCTATGTAGAGAAGATAGGCTTCCATACCAAATTGTCTTTCTGTCCCTCTGCAAAGTTTTTTGACACTAAACCATCAGAGAAAATAATGCCAGTTGTGCCTGAGGTCAAGCATGAGAATGACGGGTTAAGGGTAACTTGTTTGGGTTGTGTCATGTGCAAGAAGCCAAAGGGCAGTAGTTAGGGACCAATGGGGCAGAGTGATGGGAGTCAGCCTCCTTCCTCCCACTGCTGGGCTGCCGCCCTCCATGGTTTTCCACCTGCTCCTTAATTACCAGGGCTTTTCCTGCAGGAATGCTGGGGTTTCATTAGGTAATGCCTTCTTTCCTTCTTCATGAAGCTAACTCCTCTCTTCGGCTATCATTTTATTTTTATTTTTTAATTTTCATTTTTTTTAGTTGGAGTCTCACTCTGTCGCCCAGACTGGAGTGCAGTGGCCGCTCCCGGCCACCGCAGCCTCGACCTGCTGGGCTCCGGCGATCCTTCCGCCTCAGCCTTCCGAGTAGCCAGAATTACAGGCACGCGCTACCACGCCCGGCTGATTTTTTGATTTTTATTGTAAAGATGAGGCCTCGCTGCCCAGACGGGTCTCGAACCCGCGGGCTCAGGCAATCCACTCACCTCACCCTCCCAGAGGCGCGGGATTACAGGCTGAGCCACTGAGCCCGGCTGGCTATCATTTTATAGAGTCACTCTACACAGCTAAATTATATATATGCCAGACCTACTTCCATCTCAGGATTTTTATTTCTGCTGTTTCCTCACACCTGGAAGGCTTTTCACTCTGATAGTCATTCGATTAACTTGCTTTGTGTCTTCACATCTGTTTTGTTCTTTTTCACTTTCTCTGTGAGGACTTCCCTGATTCTCCCATTTGCAATTGCTCCTCCTTCTGTCCCTGTGCTGCCTTGTCCCCAGTGTTCCCACTCCCCTTCCCACTTTTTTTTTTTTTCTCCATAACGTTTTTCTCTAACCACTTACTGATTAGTTTATTGCTTGTCTCCCTCCATCAGAAGTAATCCCTATAAGGGCAAGAAATTTTGTCTTTTTTATTCATTGCTGCATTTTCAGTGCCTAAAAACATGCTAGTCAGTAAGAAATGTTCAAATATTTGTTGAATGATATGAGTGAGTTTTCTCAAGAGAATTTTTTAAGTGGTTAGAACACTTCTTTATTCATTTTCTTCAAAATAATAAAAAGGACTGCAAATGCAGTGACAGGAGCATATGCTCTTTTAAAGCATGGTAGATGTTTTAAATATATTACAGTAAGATTCCATGTGTTCGTAATTCAGTCAAAGACCACTGGCAGAAAAACATGTGGAAGTATAAGAATTGAATTCATATTCTGCTGTATAGGCTTAATGATAGAATAGTTTTCAGGTATAGATTAAGGCTAACTTGGATCTTTTTGACTCTTCTCACAGGTGAATTTATTATTCTGTGCCCAGTGTGTCTCCTAGTGGACTGCACTAAAGCTTTGCTGCCAAGTCCCTAGGCAATGCTGTCAGGAGTTGCTGGCCATTCTTACTCTCTTCTCTCTCTTCCCCTGTATAACCTTGAAAAGTGCTAGAAACATCACATATTCTATATATTGTTAGTGTACTTCCTCTGGGATGCTTATTTATATTATAATCTTAAGAACTTGGTGAATTAAAAATTTGTACTTAAAGCAAAATATTCTGAGGACACTTTATATTCTGGAAAGCAGAAAAGTGAATTCTCAGACACTCTGCACTCCAACCAACTAGACAACCCTATTTTCCTTATAAATACCATTTATAAGTTAGCATTATTCCAGAGTCCTCCCTTCTTTTGAACAGACCTTTCCGTTTTCTTACATTCAAATTTTCCTCATTCTTTAAGGCTTAATTTGAAAACTCCTTTTTCCTTATTTTGTTCCTGAATTCCCCAGATGGAAAGTAATAGCTAATTTCTGTCTGCCACCAAAGCACTTTGACTAATATCCACATTAAATGCTAGCTTTTCTTTTTAAGGAGTTGATAGGCCAGCAGGAGGGATGAGATATGTTTGCTAATAATTATGACACAAGGAGGAGGTTGACCATGCCTTTTTAGACAAGCAGATAAAGTCCTATGAACATTTAGAGACAGAGAGACGGCTTCGGACTGCTTCATGATGGAGGTAGTAATTGACCTTTGAGGAATGGATATAATTTTGGCAGACAGAGGAAGAGGAAGAATGAAGGATTTGCCAGGTTAGGGGTAAGAATAGATAAAGCATTGGCATAGGAGCAGGAATTCTTACAAGGAGAATGAATACAGAGTAACAGAGAGTAACAGAGTTAACAACAGCAGTATAATGAGTGCTACAGCTGGAAAGGTAGGATTGAGGCAGACCATCAAAGGTGCTGAGGGCCAGGATAACAAATTTAGATTTCTGTTGAAAATGAAGAGCCATAGAAGTTTTGATCTGCAAGTGGCATAGGTAGAGATGTACTTAGGAAGATTAAATTAGACCAGCATATACATAGTGACAGGGTAAAATGCCATTATAGAATAATTTAAGGAAATAATTTTAGCTAAAGTGCAGCCATTTTAACACTGCTTAGCACTGTCATACTTTCTTAGCAAATTACCTAGCTTGACCTCTAATCATTAGCCAAGGCCAGAACTAGTTTCTCAGAGGTAGCTATTGATAATTGTTTTGCAACCCCCTTCCACCTTGCCCCTTGCACTATTTAACCTTTTTATTCCAAGTATTTGTCTCCCAGTCACAAAAGGCCGAGCTGACCTAATCTATTGTGATCAACCTTCTGTGACAGCCTAGCAGCCTACCATTCCACCACCTGCTGGAGTCACAAGATATGTTGTCATGACAATATCAAGACACAAGACATGTTATCAACACCCAAGAATGCAGTGGCTGGAGATTTGTACTAGCCCTGCTTCCTTATAGAAACCTTAAATACACCCTTGTCTCACACCCCACGCCACACTGCTTGTAGTGTTGGCCCCATTCAGTCTGTCCTGAATGTGAATAAATTCTTTTGCTTTATCTTTGCAATTCTTTGCTTTATTCCCATGGAACCAGCCCACCAACCTCTGTTAGCCTAACACATAGGATGGTTTAGAGGCAAGGCAAGATGACCCTTGCATCAGTCAAGTAAAGAGATGATAAAGGTATGACCGTAACAGTAACAGTGAGAAAAGAAAGACTGGGATAGTGAATTGACAGTGTGGAGTGAGACTCAGAGCTAGACAAATGACTGCAAAGGGCAGAGGTGTTGTGTCCAGGTTATTGGGAAGATGGTGCTCATGAACCACAATGGGTATGCAGGTTTTGTGTGTGAAGAAGCCCAGTTAGGTTTCACCAGGAAAAGAAAAAAATGTTGACCTTGAGGTACATTCAGGAAATGTAGTAGGTTACAGGTGCCAGTTTGGTCTAAGTTCATGAATATTACTATTAGTAGTACTATTTTGAGTTGGGGGTCTCACTCTGTTGCCCAGGCTGGACTACAGTGGCATGATCAGGATGTTCACAGTTCATTGCAGCTTTGATCTCCTGGGCTCAGGCAATCCTTCTGCCTCAAGCATCCTGAGTAGCTGGGACTGCAAGCACACGCCACCACACCCAGCTAATTTTTTTATTTGTTTTTATTGAGATGGTTTTTGCTATGTTGCCCAGGCTGGTCTCAAACTCCTGGGCTCAAGTAATCCACCAGTCTCTCAATCTCCCAAAGTGCTGGGATTGCAGGCATGAGCCATCGTGAATATTATTATATAGGCAACTTAAAGAGAGGGATATTGTCTGAAATCTTTCAATTTTACCTCTTCTCTATCTTAAGCACTCACATATCTTGAGCACATTGTAGGGACTCAAAAATATGTGTTGATTGTTCACACATTTTACTTTGGTGTCAATTTTGTGGAGAGAAGATAGTAGCTTAATTCTAAAATTGCTAACAAAAGGCTCTCAAGGCTCTAAGGTTCCCTTCCTTGACTAGCTGGAGGCCTGAAATTCCCAATATTTGAATCTTTTGGGTCACTACAAGGTAGGTGGCTATTAACATGTAAATGATATCTGCATGGGCATATCACACTAAAGTATTAGGCCTTTGTGAGCTAACATATTCCTTAAATTAAAAAATCAGTTCCTTAGATGAGAACTGGGTCCTAAGGAATAAGAGAAAGGACGGGTACTTTCTGAGGGGAGAAAATGAGAAGGAAAAGTGTGACGTGAAGTCAATGTTCCAGCCCAGGGCCCGGTAACCTAGTGAATTCTGGGCAGGTATGAAACAGAGGTGGGAGGGAAGGTGGAAAGAGGAGGGCTTGGCAGGCAAAACAACAGATATTTACCACACCGAATGAATAGGATAATTTAATTCAGTGTAATCTGTATTCAAATAAAAACAATTGAAATTGCAGGGTTATTTACAACAGAAAGAGCATGATGCAGCTTCATGGCAGAGGAGGTATTCCACCCTTGAGAGATGGATACAATTTGTATGGGCAGAGAAAGAGGAAGATTGAAGGACTTGCCAGGTTAGGTTAGGGGATGTGAATAGACAAAGCATTGGCATAAGAGTCCTAGCTGCCTTCCCTTAACTGGCTAGGTTGCCCAGGACAATCTTATAACCTTCCAGTGCCTCTTTGTGAGGCAAGGTAGCATAGTGTAACTAGACTCTAAATCCAGAAAATCCAAATTGAATCTTGGCTCTTTCATACAGCTGTGTACCCTTAGAAAACTTACTTAAACCTGCTGATCCTTAGTTTCTACTTTGTAAACTGGAGATATCATTTATACTCATACTTTTTTAAAGGATAAATGAAACGACAAATTTAAAGCAACTGGTAAGTCCTGGGACCTCAGTAAATATTATCTTCTTTCCCTTTCATTTTTCAAATCTATGAAATGATAGAACTGGACTAGATGCACTGCACATCCCCCTCTCCATGCTTCTTTTAAAAAATGATTCTATGAATTCTTGAAATCCTTCCTCCCACTTTCCTGCCAAAAGTTTCCAAGAATCACAAATTAATGCTGCCAGGAAAATGAGTCAAATAAATGACTTCCTTCTTTCTCCTCCTCTGACATGCTGGTGGTCCCTCTGTTACCCTTCCCTTTCTTTTCCTCTCTCCTCAGAAGGCTGTGTCTTAGTTTGGGTACCATTAAAGAAAAGAATTATTCAATGGTACTTGTTAAAGCATCCGTAAGGAAGACTTTATGCAGGACTATCACGATAGGTAGAGGCACCACTGCAGTGTGGTCCTGCTGTGGGGAGAAAACTTGGGTTTGACTCTGAATACAGCATGGGTCAGTAGGAATTTATAGCCAAGCAGATGAAGAAGGGTCACTGGATGGAAAATTACTAAGAGGAAAGATCAGTGGTAAGAGGAATTCTGGCTAAATCGACTGAACAGGAGTCTTGCTGAAGCATAATAGTTGACCAGACATCATGGGAGGAGGGGGATGGAAGAGGATGAGAAATCAAATCAGACATTGTGGATGATCATATATCAAGGGTGGGGGTTTCTTGATAACTGACTTAGCATGGTTTTTTGCTAAAACTGGATTTTATAAGGAAGTGTACAGGTGGGCCTAGGAGAAGGTTCAGGAGCCTGACTACAGTTTGGGGAAGCAAAGAATCTTTGTCATTACTCTATTAAAGGCAGACTGCAAAATGGCACTAAATTACCATGTTTCAAAATGGGACTATGTTTTTTTGTATTGACCAACAGATTAACAGAAATGTTGGCAGGAGAAAAGAAAACCAAAATTCCTTTGGTGATGATGATTTAAGATTTGTATACTATTTGCTGGAAAAAAATGACCTTGATATTCCCTGAGGAGGCAAGGGGATGGGTCCTTATGGTAATGTACACAAATACAGGTGACTAGGAATTGCTGCGTATACTCATGGGGATAGTTGCCAAGCAAATGTGCTCAGAGACTGTCTGACAAGGTGAAGTATAAGTTCTTCCCAAAGCTTCTGAGGCCACACTTGATCCTTTTATGCTGCCTACTTTAAAAAAGAGTGAGATCATCCCACTGCCTTATTCTAACTCTTGAATCCTAGCTCCTGAAACTTAGATTGGAATGCGATAGGTTTGCTTCTAGTTCTGATCTTATGCATCTCATGTTTTGTCCCTGAAGTGTTCTGCATCAGGTGCTTGCTCTGTTTATTATTCCGTGTGCATACTTTTCGGCTTTTTCTGTTCTTATTTGAACAGAATCACAAATATGCTAATGCTCTTTGAATTTTGATGCATTTCAAGGAAGGCTCCAACTTGAGCTCCCTCTCTGGATAGGAAGGGTTCTTCACTACCTTTTGCCCTAAGAGTTGGCCATCAACAATGTTCAGGATCTCTGCCTGGAGCCCAAATCCTCCTGTGTTCTGGATAAAGCTGTTAATGGATCTTAAAAAAAGCAAAATATGGCTCCAAATAAGAGAAGTATGCCAGTTCTCTTTCTCTGTATGTTACTTTGCTATTTTACTCAAGGAACGGTGTTTTCTAGGTTTGTACCAGAGAACCAAAAAAGGTGAATGTAACTTTCTGCTATTATTTAATCACTCTCAGTTTCAATCAATCAATCAAGTCAGAAACTCATCTGAAAAGGCTGGCAAATAGGATTTGATATGATTATAATTGTATGTAGGCTGGCTAGAAAGAGAGCCATAAGAACATGCTCCAACACTCCTACAATCCTGATGCTGGACTCAAACTTTTCATTGACCAAGACAGAGGGGATTACCTGTGCAAAGTTCCCTATCAAAGTTCCCTGATGCTAGTAGCAGCATCAGAGAATATTCTATCATTTTTTTCACTAATTTCTCATGGACCACAATGAATGTTGTTATAAGCTATTAAAAAAATGATAGACTTATTTCTGAGAGCAGAACTGATCAAGGCAATTAATCTCAGAGAACAGGAGTGAAGAATCCATATATTTAGAGTTGGGTTTTTATGATGAGTTAGAAGAGTAGAAGGGAAAGAGAGATGAGACAATGTTGAGGACATACCTGAAGGAGTCTCTGAGTGGAACTTCAGCTCAACAGGGAGCCAATAGATTGAAAATAAATGAGGAAGGGGTGTTATGGGGGAAACCAGAGGTTTTAGTGAGGTAAATAATGGATACATTGTGCTTATAGCAGTGAACAAATTGGACACATGGAAGTTTCAGTCATTCAGTGAGGGAATTAATTTAAGATTTCAGAGGAAGTCAATGAGATGTTCCCTGTGACTAGGATACCTTGTAGGAAGAGTTTCAGGAGTTAAGACTGGAGAAGTAAGTTGGAGCCAGACTCTGAAGGTTATGAATGCCTTTGTAAAGAATTTGAAATTCATCTGAAGGCAGTTGAGATGGAGCAATGGCGATCTTTATATTGGGAAGTGGTAGAATTAGTACTTGAGTTAAGGATCACGTGTGTGAATGCGAGAAGGAGAAATTGCTGGCCAAAAGACCAGTAAGAGGTTACTTCATCAATGCATTTAACAGATAAAGAGTGCCTATTCTAAAGCCTGAGCAATGGCTACAGGAGAGAAATAAGATTTGCAAAGCATTTCTGTGATAGAACTCATGGGTTTTGATGGCTCTCTGGGGTGTCAGGGTGAGAAAAAGAGAACAGCAGCATATTCCCAGGATTTCACACTGGAGATGTCACCCTTAATTGAGATAAGGGAAAGAGAAGGAACAGGTTTTGAAGTGGGATAAGGGGTGGGATAGAGCCAAAATAAGTTTTGGTCATGGTGTGTGAGAAGAAGCAATGAAACATAAAGGTGGACATGGTGTCTGGAGCTCAGGAGAGATTGGAGTTGGAGATGAATTAGAGCTCATTGACTGTAGATGGTAGCTGAGGTCATGAGGGGACAGGAGGGGGTATGAATGGAGAAAAGGACCTAATATGTGAACATGAGAACCAGTGAAAGTAGAAGTTATGGAGCATGAGAGAAATGACCAGAGAGGAAGGAGGACTAGCAGGAACCAATGGGGCTCTGGAAGATACAATTGACAGTAATAAATGCTGCAGAGGACCAGGAAGGGCGAAGACTGAGAACAGAGAGTTGGATTTAGCAATGGAATGGAGACCAAGAGCAGTTCCAGGGGATCATTGAAGCAATCAGTGGAGGACTGTCCTTATACTGAGAAAAAGTAGTGTGGATAGACACTTGGTGATAAAATAGGTACACAGCAATAGGAAAAAAAGAAGGTCCTATGGTGAAGGTCATTGCTGGATTCAAGTATCTAAAAAGATTTAGCCTTGCAAAGGGCTGTGAGACAATTTGGTAAACACAGTCAAAGTGAAACCCTTCCTAACAGCCTATGTGTTCTTGGGCTTCAACTAATGTAGCTGTTACGACTTGGGGTATATTCATTTCATCCTCAGAATGTCTAAATGCATTTATCAACAAACTGTGCTGCAATTAAGCAACACCGCTACACATTATTTTCAAGAATTAAAAAGCCTCATTTTTGTTTCCTTACCCAACTGCAAGCGTTTTCTTTTTCAAATGCAGGGCTGGTCTGTGACAGTTTGTGACCTTTATCAGGCAGAGGCTGTGAGACCTTCCACTCCCAAGTGGCTGTTTTCAAGTCTTCCCTGGTTCTTTGAGACCTTCTGAGAGCAATATTCTTTGCGTATGAAAGACTCAAATGTCTTTAGTCCCTCTGATTGCTCATCTCTTTGAGTCTCACAGATAGTTCCACAGCCTCCTATGGAATTACTGCCTCAATCTCTTTGCTGAGTGATATGTTAGCTATGCAGACTATTTTCAAGTTATTGTTTTAATAGACCTTTAACATCAGGCTCAAATAAATCATGACTACTTCATACTGGTTGGAAGACAGATTTAGATTTAATGGGAGAGCACAACCAAATCACAGTATAATACTTGGGAAATTTACCTCCTTTTAATGTCATATTTCTTTCTAAATGGCTGTGATGAGTGACTTTTTAGGAGGCTCATGAAAGTAGTAGAGTATTTAAAAAAGTTAAGACTTTATGACAGGTTTCAAAAATTTCTGAAAGTCAGTATATATGTTCAAACTTAATGGTTCTATATCATAATATCCCTAATAGATTTTTAAAACCTTTCTTGGCAATTAAAAAATTAACTAATGCTTAAGGAGAGATTAAAAAAAAAAACCCTAATACCAAATGAAATGAAATGTGTCAAGACTATTAGGTAGAAGCTGAAAGTGAATACGTGGGTTGGAGAATAGGGCAGACTTTTTATTTAAAGCTATCTAAAGTTTAGACAGTGTGGAAATATTAATGAGGTGGAGTCTCTTCTCTTCCTCTGCATCCAGGGGAAATAATTCTTCTCCCAATGGCTAGGGATCTGCCTCTTCATGCTTGTGAAAAGGTGACCTCTAAAACCATGGAAGACATGGGTAACACTAAATAAAACCTTGGACCAGGTAAAATTTGTTTTCAGCCCTTTCAGACCCTTCTTTCTGTTCTCTTCTCAAGGCTCTCTCTGATTCTCTCTGGCAACTTACCCTGTGCAATCCTCTTCTCAGAAAACGACCAGGTAAGAGCAATTTTCAGTTTGTGGTACATTGGCCCCTCTTTCACCTCTCTTTTTTTTTTTTTTTTTTTTTT
>NW_007074650.1:70547-85256 GCF_000164805.1 Carlito syrichta | reverse complement strand
TCGAACCCGCGGGCTCAGGCAATCCACTCACCTCAGCTTCCCAAAGTGCTGGGATTACAGCCTGAGCCACTGAGCCCGGCTCTTTCACCTCTTTTAAGAAGATTTGCATTTTAATTTTTATTTCTAACATTGTATGATAGAAAGGGTTTGTCTTTTGTCAGATTTCCAGGCACTGGTCTATTGGTGGAAAGGTCTTTATAGGAAGAAGGAAGCTAACTATGTCCTTAACATCACACCACATAGATAGTAGCTTACCACACTGTCTACTCAGGACCAACATGGTTTTAACAAGTGGGCTGAAAGCGTGACTGTGTGCTTGCAATGTATAAAATAAGCTTATAAAATAAACTGCATGTGTTTTACTTCAGAGAGAGCTGGGTTCACTTACTCTCACTTGTTCACTTTCTAATTAATTCTCAACCCATGAGCTCTAGCTTCCAACCCCTCACTTCACATTCCCCCCAAACTCTCAAATGGCTCCGTAGATAGCAAATTCGGTAGACATTTTTTCTCTGTGTTTTTTTAATGTCCTGGCAGGAACATTTGGTCCTGGTGACCACTGTCTCCTCTCTGTGGTCTCCATGACTTGAGCCTCTCCTCAGGAATTCTGTTGCCTCTGCTCACCTCTCATATATTAGGCTTTCTCCTCCTGGTCCCTCCTCTTCTCATCTCTACACACTAGGTTGGCAAACTCATTCATGCTCATTGCTTCACTTGCCCTTTCTGTTCCCTGCACATCTAACTCTCACAAAACCTCCTTCACCTACCCTGGTCTTTTACCTGTTTTACTCAAGATAGAAACTTGGGCATTAGTCTTGTTTTCCTTCCTCCCTCCCTTCCTCTCTCCTTCCCTCCCTCCTTCCCTCCTTTTTCCCTCTCCCCCCTTTCTCTTTCTTGAGTTGAGGTTCTCACTCTGTCCCCCAGACTGGAGTTCAATGGGATGATCACAGCTCATTGCAGCCTCAATCTCCTGGGCTCAAGTGATCCTTCTGCCTCAGTCTCCCAAGTAGCCGGGACTATAGGCACACACCATCATGCCTGCTAATTTTTTGATTTTTTTGTAGAGACGAGGTCTTGATATGTTGCCTAGGCTGGTCTCTTAACTCCTGGGCTTAGGGCTTAAATGATCCTCCCACCTTGGCCTCCCAAAGTGTTGGGATTACGGGTGTGAGCCACTGTCCTCAGCTTTCCTGCCTCTTTTTCATGCCTGCATTCAATCAGTTGCCAAAGTCTATACATTCATTCCCCCAAGAAGGTACATAAGCATTTCCTCAGCCACTTACTACAATTAATGCTTTATTTGAGGCATATACCACCTCCAGCCTGCGGTTCTGACTCTGCCTCTTCTCTGATCCAGGCTTGGCTCTGTGACTAGAGCATCCTTTCCAAACTTGGAATCAGTTAGTACTAGTTTCTCTGTCATGAAATCTGAATTCTGTAGCCAAGCATGATTGATCTGTTTCCTACCAGGCACTCCTGTTTTCTCTCCCAGTTTTGACTTTCCATCTATATTCCACCCTTTAGCAATACCAGTTTCTTGGCATCCTGTCAGGCAGGCAGTGCTCTTTCATGCCTCCATGCTTGGGCAGATGTTGTTCTTCTTGCCTGGAATGCTCTCTCATCCTTCCCAGGCTGAGAAAATCTCTTTTCATTTTTTCTTGTTTTTTATCCTGATACTTTCCAGGCAGCCATTGGTCCATTTTTCCACTTTGTACCTTAATCATACTTTCAGTACTTGACTTATCATGTTATACTCTAATTTTTGGTTTATGTGACTGTCTTCCTACTAAACTATAAACTCCTGAAGGGAGGGGATTGTGTGTTTATTTTTTTGGTATTTGTGGTTTCTAGAACAATGCTTAATATTTTCAATAGATATGTATGCTTAATATTTTCAATGAAAGAACGTTGGTTTAATTTAGAATGCAGAATTTTTTCAAAGTTAGGGACCTTAAAAAGAGGCTTAGCTATTAGGTTCTTTATCCTTTTTCCTTTATAGGCATTCTTAATGAAGACTTCTTTTTAAATAATCCCTTATCAGACCTACACATTTTAGAATCTTTTGAGTTGCTCTGTAGTTTCACAATTATGGACACTCAGAAAGCAAATAGTTGAAACTCAGAAAAGATATAGAAAACACAAAGGATGGGATGATAAAGAAAAACAGTAAACCATAATATGGCTCAGACTACTTTTTTTCCTCAATGAAAATAGGATTTAATTCCATTTTAAGGCTATAATTGTAATCAGAAAATATCAACTAAAAATACCTCATAACACTAATTTTTTGGTCTTTCCAATCAGATGATATTTACTAAATTCTTAAGTAAAGCCAACATAGCACATGCAGCACCCAGTTTTCATGCAATCACAGGTTCTGGAAGTTGGAGGTACTTTAGAACTCTTCTTTTGATCACCATAGAGAACATTCATCAAGTAGTTACAACCAGACAGGTACTGTTTTAACTGCTTTGCATGTATTAATTAATTTCATGATGTACACACTATTATCATCTCCAATTTTACAGACAAGGAAACTGAGGCATCGTGAAGTTAAGTAATTTGTTCAAGATTATGAAAATTAAGAGGAAGAGCCAGGCTTTGATTCTATGTAGCTCAATCTGTTCATTTGACATATGACAAAACAAAGACTCATCAAAGGCACACTCTTAATTACAAGGGACACTTCCTATACTTTTGACTTCAGGTCATACATTAGCACTTTTTAATTTGTTCAGGGCAAGTGTCACAAATTGGTAACATAGCACACCATTGGAGGTAGTGCTTTCCCGTAGTCATTGTTAAAGCACAAATAAAGCTCTTTCACACACATTTCTTGCATTGCCCATCCTTGATCAGTG
Organism: Carlito syrichta; assembly: GCF_000164805.1. Classification (NCBI taxonomy): domain Eukaryota; kingdom Metazoa; phylum Chordata; class Mammalia; order Primates; family Tarsiidae; genus Carlito; species Carlito syrichta. Next base: position 82,395 of record NW_007074650.1, on the reverse strand, counting down.
AGGCTCTTTAATCATTGTGGGGCTACACAACAGGCCAGGAAAGTATAAGAACAATCATATGAACAGTATAACAAGATTATTATGATTATTACTGGAGACTTGATTTTAGAATTTTTGAAATTTAACTTCTTGTTTTTTGAGTTAGAGTCTCACTCCATTGCCCAGGCTGGAGTGCAGTGGCACGCACGGCCACCCCAGTGTCGACCTGCTGGGCTTAGGTGATCCTTCTGCATCAGCCTTCCAAGTAGCTGGAACTACAGGCATGCACTGCCACACCAGGCTAACTTTTTGATTTATTGCAGAGATGAGGTCTTGCCAAGTTGCCCAGGCTGTTCTTGAACCCAAGGTCTTGGGCAATCCTCTCACCTTTGCCTCCCTAAGTGCTGGAATTACAGTCTTGAGCCATCGGGCCTGGCCAAAATTTAACTTTAATACAAAACTATTCCATGTTAGGTTTTTCTCTATTTCTGGTGTAAGAGCTTGAATTCCTGAGTTCCTGGCCACATTCTGAGAAGCAGTCAACCCATATGGGACTGCACATGTTAAGTTGCTATGGTTGTGATTTGCAAGGCTCATGGAGAAAGCTATTTCACTGTTTTCTGTGGGGATTACAGAAATAATTGTCGCACTGGTTTTTGTATCTTGAAATTAGTAGTTCTTTGTGGTGGTGGGCTATTCTTTTAGCAGCATGTTTCTACTTATTGAAAAGCTTTGCTGAACACAATATACCCACTCTGCTATGTAAATAAAGACATTATTGTTGGAATAATGCAGTTCAGGGGATGCCTCTTCTGGTAGGCCTATCTGTCAATCTGTGTTTAGTTGGCTCTCTCAGCTCACCCATTCTAATTACCACTTTTCAGTCTCCTAGAATGAGGATTTGGGAAGGGGTTTTGTGACAACTGGGTTATTTAAATGGAATTTTCCAAATATACAGAATCTCCTTCTCAGATCACAAGCTCACTCCTCCATTCCTTCCTGCTTGGTTTAGAAGCCCTTGGCAGGCTGTTATTATGAATTGAAGGGCAGGTTTCAAGCACCCTCTATTTATAAAATGGTGAGGGCCAGTCAGTGAACCATTTGTATTTGGAATTGTTACCCTTTGTTTGAATTTCATTTTGACTTCTGCCGAATTTGAGAGTGTGAACTTTTCTGGGTGATACATTCATAAATGTTAAATATCCAATATGCTGTCAGTCATCTGGTCATTTTTTTGTGATTAAAGTTTGTGCTGATATCAGACTTAATGTAGATAATTTGTCTGGTGTCATATTCTAAATATTTTGTGTGGTCAAATAACTTCATACAGAATCTATTTCTTTTTGAAAAATATGCCAAAATGTTAAATTAGAAGTATGAAGGAAAAAATTACCTTAAAAGTTGGTACATCTGTGACATTATTTGTGTTGCTTAGTAAAATGCTGGCTATCTTTGCCATATCTCTGCCCTTGCCCTCTTGGCCGGTGGTTCAGAATTATACCCCAATGCTACAAATGACTGGAATATATTGTTTGTCAAATCAGTGTAGACTACCCTACATATCCTCTTAGATATGGGAGCTTGCTATGTCTCCTGATGTGACCTGTGTGTAAAGGAAACACTGAAACATTGGAGGCAAAATTTCCTGCTTTATAAAGTGGTTGGTTATTTTGTACTCACTCTCTTCTAAAATGTTGTAAACCTTATGTGACTCCCAATCCCTTTAAGCAGCCAATTTATCCTAATATCTTCCCTTCCCTAACCTTCCTTTTTCTGTGTATACATCTTAAAATTGATTGCTGCCGACATTTCTCATCTTGTAGTCGTGTCATTTCCTTGTACACCGATGACATCCTCATTGACAAATCCAGTGAATATTTCTCTGTTATTCCTGTCTTATTTATTTATTTATTTTGAGTTGGAGTCTCACTCTTGTTGCTCAGGCTGGAGAAAGTCGCATGCTGCTCATGGCCACCACAGCCTCGACCTGCTGGGCTCAGGTGATCCTTCCGCCTCAACCTTCCAAGTAGCTGGAACTACAGTCGCATGCCACCATGCCCAACTAGTTTTTGTGATTTATTGTAGAGACAAAGTCTCACCAAGTTTCCTAGGCTAGTCTCGAACCCCTGGGCTCAGGCAATCCTCTCACCTCAGCTTCCCAAAGTGCTGGGATTACAGGCTGAACCACTGCACCCGGCCTATTCCTGTCTTATTAATGTCTATACCATCTTATGGTATTGATAATTCCCCCAAGGACTTGGTATTCCTTTGTAAGAACCATAATAGTAATAATGATGAACACATAATACAATTACTTGAGTAATAAATATAATTATAAATTATGTAACATATACTTGTAATAATAATGATTACCAGTTTTATTCTTGGTGATGCAAAGTGCTGGTTGCCTTTCTACTTTCTTTCCTTTTTTTTTTTTTTGGTGAAAAATCAGGAGTTTATTAAGAAGACAGAAATCTCCTTCAGTGGGAAGGGACCCGAAAGAGGGTTACCCGTCTTTATACTTTCCTTTTTTTTTGAGTTGGAGTCCCACTCTGTCGCCCAGACTGGAGTGCAGTGGCCACTCCTGGCCACTGCAGCCTCGACCTACTGGGCTCCGGCATACCTTCCGCCTCAGCCTTCCAAGTAGCCGGAATTACAGGCATGCGCTACCACGCCCGGCTGATTTTTTGATTTATTGTAGAGATGAGGTCTCCCTGCCCAGGCGGGTCTCGAACCTGCAGGCTCAGGCAATCCACTCACCTCAGCCTCCCAAAAGTGCGGGTTTACAGGCTGAGTCACCGAGCTCGGCTCCGTCTTTATACTTTCAAGTCAAAAAAGTCTCCCCCTTCTTCTTAAGGACTCTACTCTTTTCTGCAATCTATTCTTTGTAGGCATTTTCCCATTTATTTAGTCTGGACATTTTCAAGCCACTTTGACTCCTCACTTTCTCTCTTTCCCCTTAGTCATTTATCAGATCTTTTGGGTCTTCCTGCAGTGTCTTTCCCACACCCTATTTCTTTCTCCTGGCCATTGTTCTAATGTAAGTCTTCATTACCTCGTGTTTGGACTGTGTGCTCCCCATGCTCCCCCTCCCAGAGTAGCCTACACTGCAAGAATGAACTCCCCCAATAACTTATGTACATGTTATCTTCCTTCAAAAACCGCCTTCTACTGATGGGTGAGATTATAAACTTAGTGGTCTATATCTAGAAACTCTTCCCATGGCTTCCTTATATGAATGCTATGCTTCAGCTAAACAAGCTAGGCATGATTTTTTTTTTAATTTTAAAGATGTGGGGTACAATTCAGAATTAGGTATACAAATGTTCACTATGCAGGTACCCTTGTTGATGAGGTGTGCCCCCCCATCCCCTGGCAGTTTCCCACTACTGCCAATCCCACCCTCCTCCCCTAGCAGTTTCCTACTACTGCCAATCCCTTTCTTATAGAATTATTATAATTGTTCAAGGTATACTTATGAGTGAGAACATGTGGCACTCAGTTCTTTGTTTCTGTGATAGATCACTCAGTATTATAGACTTTAAGTCTATCCAAGTTGCTGTGAAGTTCATAATTTTATCTTTCTTTTTGACTGCATAATATTCCATCAAGTAAATGTACCACATTTTAAAAATCTAGTCCTCTTTGATGGCAGCATGGCTAGTTCCATGTTTTTGCTATTGTGAATAATGCTGCAGTAAACATGTGTGTGCAGGCATCTTTTTCATAGAGTGATTTGAGTTCCCCCAGGTATATTCCCAGCTGGAGAATTACAGGGTCATATGGAAGGTCAATTTTCAGATCCTTTAGGAATCACCACACTGTTTTCCACAGAGGTTGCATTAGTTTACACTCCCACCAACAGCATAGAAGTGATTTCTTGCTTTGTACACTGACCTCTCCCTTCTCTTTCCCCTTTCTCTTCTTCTTCATTTTTGTCTTTCCTCTTTTTGCTATGCACTGATTTGTCTTACAACCATAAATGAAGCTGTCACCATGGGCTGGGCATTGTGTTGGTCCTGGAGACCCAAACACAAGTCAGTTATAATCCCCCCTCAGGCTCTAGGCTAGTAAATGATAAAGAATAGAAGGTCTCTAAAGAATAGAGACTAACATGTTAAAAAATTATGTTAATAGGATAATGACATACTCAAGTTCTGCTTAAAGAGTTTTTTGGAATGCAGAGAGCTGGCAACCAATACTGATTGATGTCAGAAAGGGCCCTACTAAGAACTGACCCAGGTAGGGTACGGTAGTTCATGTGTAATCCCAGCACTTAGGGAGGCTGCGATGAGAAGATTGCTTGAGATTGGGAGTTCAAGATTAGCCTGGTAACATGGAAAGACCTCCTTTACAATAAATAAAAAAATTAGCTGGGCATAGTGGCACGCACCTTAGTCCCAGCTAATTGGAAGGCTGAGGCAGAAGGGTTGTCTGAACCTAGAAGATCGAGGCTGCAGTGATGGCTGCGATCATGCCACTGCACTCTAACTGAAGTGACAGAGTGAGACTCCGACTCAAAAAAAATTTTTTTCCCTGAGGGAAATCATTGTTTAGTATGTGATAGGGAAGGAGCAGGGGGTGGGAGGAGTTGGGGAAATTGTGCATATAGAGTGATATATATCTCATCCATCATCACTCTATATACACACCCTATATCCCATCAGCTGAGTGTTGAAACCAAAATTTTCCCGGGAAACAGGAGGAAAGATCATTCTCGTCAGAGGGAACAGCCTGCAGTTATGAGGAATCATGGTAAAATTTAGAAATTGCTAGATATCAAAAAGTTGGATATTAGGAATAAAAGAAAAGGTAGGCAGATGTGCAGATCATAGAACTTCTTGTATTCTCTCATCTTGTGGTAGATGAAGGGGAGGCATGGAAGTATTTACATAGGACATGACACAATCTTTTTTGTAGTTTAGAAATATTACTTTGGCCTCAGTTAGAGGATGAAAAGGGACTGGTACACTGGAGGCAGGAGGCCAATAGGATTTCATTGTACTAGTCCACTCAAAAGACATCTAAGCCTGAACTAGAGCAGTGACAATGGGAATGGAGTGGCGTAAAAGGTAGTACTTGTAGGACTTGGTGACTGATTGGGTCTTGGAAAAAATGGAGATGAAAAACTTGAGATAAAGATCTGGACATCATTGTATAGAGGGTAGTTGAAGTGATATAAGGACATGAGAGCACCCTGGAAAGAGAAAGCTGAGGACAGAATTTCACTTCTAAAGAATAGAGACCATTTTATTTTCTCCCGCTACTGGAATTAGAATCCTTTATTCAAACTTCTGCCTGTAAGGCAATATGTGAAGCAGAAATAAAAACAGAGCTTCTCATACAGAAGCTTAGGCTTCTTGACTTCCCCCTTATCCTACCCCATCAATGACTGGAACTTCTGAGGCACCTGAGGTAAACCACTGAATAGTACGTGGTAAGGAAAGAGTAGGGGTGGGAGGAGGAGGGGAGATTGTGTTTATTGAGCATCTCTTTTGTGCTAAGCACTGGTCTAGGTACTCTTTATGAATGAGTGATGATTATAACCATTAATCCTGGGGAGGATAGCTGGAATCAGTACTTTCCTTTTTCTAAGATATTAAAGATTACTGCCAGACAAATCCTTCCTAAAGCACTTAAAAATCCTTCATTCCTCTTGGAACTGGCCTATGTGCTTTTAAAATCACAAACAAACAGAGATGTTCAACCTGTTATACAAAATTGGTTGCTAGAAGCCATTTGACTTCAGAAATGTAGTTTTATTCATGCATGCTTTTCAAAAAAGTATCTTCTGAAAATATAGATGTTCCAGGTAACTATTGGTAATAATTCCTATGAGGAACTATTTTGCCAGGTTCTTTTAGCACATCTGGCAAATTCATTTTATTCTCTCACACTTTCTTTTTTATTTTTATGGTCCATAAATGACACATCATAAATGATTCTGAGCTATGAGTTGTGCCTAATTTTCAAAAATTTTCTCTATTGATGTCTCTAGAAATTTTTGAGAAGTAAATGCCACAGAAATTTGTTTGGCAGATTTTTAGCAAGTAAGTCATTAATCATTATGGTATATATTTAAAATTTTTTTCTTAACTTGTGTTAATATGTGCTAATAAAAAGCTGTATTATATTTATAATAGTGTTGTAGTCTCCTTGGCTTTATTTTGCTTTGCTGTATCAGAAAGTAGTAGCAAAGATTTAGAATAAAAATTCTTTAAAAATGAACTCATTTTGTGTAGTTTTAAATTAGTTATACTTTTCAATTCATGTTTTAAATGCAATAGTTTATGTTTTGTATTTTCCTTGTGAATTCATGATTAGAAGTTAATGAGTTTTCTTATGAAAATTCTGTTTATAACTTTTATCAGAATAATATGTTGTATCTTTGTGAGCTCTTATGATAAATTATGAGCAAAGCTTCCCTGTAAATACTTCATGTTAAAAGATTATAATGCACATAAATTAATGTAAATAGCTAAAGATTTAGATTTCAGGTTCCTAAATTAACATTTTAAAAATATGATTTTCAAAATTTTTGTATCTGAACAAATATCTTTCTATTGTGGTAGGCAATGAAACTATTTTTAAATGAATCTTTCAGATGAAAATTTAATTATTCATATTTCAATGGGTTGCTTTGTAAATAAGATATTTTTCATAATAAAGAAGTACAAATAATAACCCCATAATGATACATTAAATACTTTAGGGCTATTTAATCAAAGGAACCAAAGATCTAAGGATTTTTTTTCTGAAGAGATATGTAATGGACTGCAATTGCTCTCTTCTCTGCTAGGTTTCTTGTGACCTGAATTAGGCTTTGGTACTTTCACTCCTTAATTTAATTAGATAATGATCCTGAAGTCAGGAGTTCCCTGGAGATAGTAAATTTATTGACACTGTAAATCAACCTTTGGATATAATTTCATGCTGTTCATTTCATTGGTGGTGGATATAGAGGCCATGTAGAGTACGGGGCAAATGTTAAATCTGCTGAAGATTAAATCCTTTGTGGTCTGGGTTTATCTTAAAAACAGCAGCAGAAATGTTGGAATAGGAGGCCAAGTGAATGAAGTCCTACAGAGAATCAAGAATATTCAGACATTTTTAAACATTTGCAAAGAATACTCGGCATTTTACGTAATTAAGTGTGTGAAGATATGGGGTGGTCAGAACTGAGAACAGCAAGGACTCTTTAATCCAAACTTCAGTTCTAGAGATAAGAATATTTATGCCTCAAAGAGATGAGCTGCAGAAACTTTCCCTTTTGATGTTGGCATTTAGGGTTTCTTATTCATATGGTCATTGAACTCTGACCCGGGCTTTGTTCCATTGTATTATTGAAAATGTTTTCAGGTGTTAACAAAAAGCTATGGCTACTTCTACCTGAACAGTGTTTGAAACTTTTTTTGGGGGCATCAGAAACTTTTTTCCACAGCACATCAATATATAAAAATTGCATTTTATTACAATAAATGTCTCTTAAGTTCAACTTTTATGATGTTTACTTTTAAAAGAAATCAGTGATAATTATTGGACTAGTTGAGCAAACGAAAATTTAAAATTGGAGATTATAAATTAAGGTTACAATTTATCAGCAACCAACTAATTTCTGTTTCCTGATTGCATAGTAACTGAGAAAAATAATTTACCATTTAATGTTATATCAACTAGAGAGAAGCAGAGATTTGAAAGAGAAATAACAGAGACTTTAATTTGTAATCAAGATGTAGTAACAAGACAAAATATATGAAACAATAGTTATTAAATATTCAACATCAAGCAGTACAGGACAGTGATCCCTGAGAGACATAAAATAAACACGATGATCCTACAGTTAATTCAGTTTACTGTTTGGAGAAAATTTCCAGGCTGCAGTGCTGGGAAGGGGAATACAGAAAAAGTCCAACAGTCTCCCTGAGTTGAAGAGACATAACATAGAGTCAGGTAAGGTCAAGGAGGTTACAGTTCATAAAACAAAGTACTTGGATACAAACAGCAACACAGAGAGAAGCTTTAGAAATATACCATGGGTTCCCCTTGAATCTTCAGTTGAGTACTATCAGAATATGCATGTGAGAAAACTAGTCAAGGTCAGGGAAATAACTAACTATTCTGGTCCTGCCTATTAGAACCTAAAAGCAAGCCTCAAAGGATCAAACCATTTTTTGGAAACTTTAATGCATTCTAGAACAAAGTTCACACTTATTTAAAATAATTTAAAAATATACGGCACCCAAGAAAGTAAAATTGACAATGCTTGTCATTAAATTAAAAAATTTCTAGATATTCAATGAAGCAGGAAAATTAAACTTGAAGAAGGAGAAAAATCAATGAACTAAAACTGACCCAGAAATGACCTGGATTGTATAATTAGCAGGACGTTAAAACAGATATGGTGACTATATTGCCTGTAATCAAGAAGCTGTATATAAATTGAGCTTGCAAGGTAGAGATATGAAAGCTATAAAAAGACTGAAATTGAATTTCTAGACATAAAATATATGTCTGAGATAAAAATATACCACATAGGGTCAACAGCAGATTAGAATCTGTAGAAGAAAGATTTGTGAACTTGAAGACATAGCAATAGAATCTACCCTAAATAAAACACAGAGAAAGAAGAAGACTGCCTCCCCCCAATACTCTATCATCAAAAAAGACCAAAGAAAGGGTAAAATCAATCGAATAATATAAAAGGATAATACAATAAAAAGAATAATACCTTAAGACCAATTGGGGTTTACCTGATGAATTCAAGGTTGATTTAACATTAAAAAGTCAATCGATGTAACTGACCATATTAACAGAACCAAAAATAAGAGTAAAGAAAACAAAACCAAAAAATCAACCGGGCGTGGTAGCACATGCCTGTAATTCCGGCTACTCGGAAGGCTGAGGTGGAAGGATCACCGGAGCCCAGCAGGCCAGGTTGTGGTGGTCGGGAGCGGCCACTGCACTCCAGTCTGGGCAACCAAGTGAGACTCCAACTCAAAAAAAAAAAAAAAAAAGAAAACAAAACCATACAAACATTTCAATAGATGTAGAAAAAACATTTTAATGAATCTGACATTTATTCCTAATTAGAACTCTCAGAAAACAAAAAATATAATGGAACTATCTCAACTTTAAAAAAGGTATTTATGAAAAATCACAGATCCTATCATAGTTATTGGTAAAAATTCAATGTTTTCCCTCTTATCAGGAACCAAACAAGTATGTCCATTCTCACCAGTTCTGTTTGCCGCCAGTGCTATTGAGTTAGTAGAACCCATAAGTCAGTTTACAAAGATTCAGGATTCAAGCACAATAAGCAAAAATTAACTGTATTTCCCTGTACAAACAATGATTGGAAAGTGAAAAGAAAAAGATTTATCATGTTTAATATCATGAAAAATGTGAAATACTTAGAGATACATCTGACAAAAAATGTGGTGCAAGACTTATATATTGAAATCTGGGAGATATTCCTGAGAAAAATTAATGAAGAACTAAATAAATGGAGAGATATTCTGTATTCATATATCAAAAGACCCCAAATTGTTAAGATGCCATTCTTCCCAAATTTATAGATTCATTGGAATTCCATTCAAAATCCCAACAGTCTTTTTTGTGTAAATTGGTAACAAATATCCTAAAATTTATATGAAAATTTTACCCGGAACTGCTAAAACAACTTTGAAAAAGTTTTAAGTGGGAGGAGAAACCTATCATATATCTACAGTAATCAAAACAGTGTGATGATTAATGGCAGAGAGTTAGACATAGATCATTAGAACAGAATGGAGCATCTAGAAATAAAGGCACATGCACAGTCAACTGATTTTCTACAAGGTTTTCAAGGCAATTCAATGGGGATAGCACAATTCTTTCAACACATGGTATTGGAACTTGGACAGCTATATGCAAAGCAAATGCAATTAATGTGGATCTTTAACCTACACCATATTAAAATATTAACTCCAAATGGATCATAGACTTAAGTGTAGGTGATAAAACTCTAAAAATTCTGGAAAAAATGCATAAGAGAAAAGCATAGTGGCTTTGAGTTTGCTAAAGATTTTTTAGAGGGAAAATTCAATAACTCAGACTTCATCAAAAGTAAGAACTTTTACTTGTGAGAAAACATTGATAAAAATGAAAGTAAAAGCCAGGAATGTGGATAAAATATTTGTAAGAAAATATATCTGACAGAGTCTCCTCAGTTCTAGAATATATAAGTAATTCTTACAACTTATTAATATAACATTAATGTGATAAAAATGGGCAAAAAATTTAAATACATACTAAAAAAGATATACAGATGGTATAGAAACACATGAAGAGATGATCAACATAACTTATTGTTAGAAAAATGCAAATTAAGCCTACACTATAAAAATCTTGGTGGGCATATGAAACAACTGGAACTCTCATTCACTGCTACCATGAATGGAAAATTGTTAAAACCATTTGGAAATTTCGGCACTTTCATAAAAGTTTAAACATAAAAGTACTATGTGACCCAGTCACTCCACTCATAGGTGTTCATTAAATGAAAGCCTGTGTCTACTCAAAGACTTGCACAAATATTCATAGTGGCTTTATTTATGATAGCCCCAAATTGGAAAAAACCAAAAGTTTATTAACAAGTGAGTGGCGTGATAAATGCATATAATGGAATATTTTTCAGCAATGAAAGGTAATGAAATGTTATGTGCAACAATGTGGATGAATTTCAGAATAATTATGCGGTGTGAAAGAATCCCGTGAAATGAGCACATATGTATGATTCCATTTATATAAAACTCTAGGAAATGAAAGTCAATCTCTAGTGACCAAAAGCAAATCAGTGGTGGCCTAGGCAGTGTGAGGAGGAAAAGGATGGGGGCTATACGGGACATAAACAGAATTTTGAGAGTGATGGATATGTTCATTGTCCTGCTTGTGGTGCTGGTTTCATGAATGCATGCATATGTCAAAATTTGTCAAATTTGATCCTTTAAGTACATGGAGTTTACTGTATAGCAATTATACTAAAGAAGATGCTTTAAAAGGAAATGATTTTTAATATTTTGAGGTTGAATAACTAGCACTGTCTAAAAAATATTCCCCTTCTTTAACATAAGCATAAGTGTCAAATAAGAAACAGCCAAAATGCATAATCAGTTCTACAATGATTTTAATACAATCCTATTACTATGCTACATCTTAACACATTCACTTGTTATTGCAAAATTGCATATTATACATTGATGAGAACAGATGCACCCATATTATTGGAGAGTACTTGCACAAATTTTTTTTTTTTTTAACAAATGTAGACATGCACAGGATTGTGTCTTTTGAAAGAGTATTGCCTTACCCAAGGAAATTGAAAACATATATCCACGCAAAAACTCATACTGAAATACTCATAGGTGCTCTATTCATAATAATTCCAATTGATAAATGGGAAACTGACTGTGATATATTCTGACAATGAAATACTACTTAGCATTAAAATGAAGGACCTATGCTTGAATCTCAAACAACAACATGCATGAATCTCAAAAACATTTTGCTAAATGAAAGAAGTTAGATATAGAGTACTATACACTGTATAATCCCATGTTTATAAAATTTCAGAAAAGGTAAATCAATAGTGATAAAAAAACAAATAAATGATTATTAGTATGAGCTAGAGAACGAGAGTAGGGGATTGACTTCAAAGGGTACCTGAGGGCTTGGAAGTGGTGGAAATATTTTGTACCATGTTTCTGTGGCAGTAACATGGCTGTGTACATTTGTCAAATGTTTTAAGTTGTTTAGTAAAAATGTAAATATAACTAGCAAGAACCTGGAAACAACCATGCTGCCCATCAAAAGAGGACTGGATTAAAAAAAT